>NW_013952641.1:457502-473324 GCF_001266775.1 Austrofundulus limnaeus | reverse complement strand
GAACAGTCCAATGATCATTTTACTGATACGTATAAAGACTGCAAAGGCTGAAAAATCTTGAAGTCTGTATGAAATTGGAGGTAGTTTTAGGATTAAATTTTTATGCTTTTTAAGCTCAGAAAAGGGGGGGGTCGTATTATAGATGAGATTGTATTATACATGAATAAATACGGTAGTTCTCATCCATGCATGGACCACTTCTGGCAGACCACATTTGAGCCACCAAAGGGCTGTCATTCTTTGTGGTATCTGGACCAAGTGTTGGAGGGTTTGTACCTTGTGTGGGCCAGAACTGGCACATTTTGCTATGTGGGATAAAATAGAGACTGAACACAATCTTGACCGCCAATGTTTTTAATATTAAAAAGGTTATCCAGGTTAAAAACTCCTCACCATCAGATCCAAAGGTGATCTGCTCAGACCTCCACGGTCTCGTCTTAAATCCACACCTTTTACAGGTGCAGCCAGTCAAGGTCACTCAGGGCAGAGGTGTTGCTAAAATGCACGCCAACCTGTCTAGGACATACCCCACCTCTCAACGACTACTGGAGGCAGACACAGCCTCCCTGAGACACTGCCCTGAAACACCAGTATAACAAATAGAAAGTGGTGGGCACCAGCCTGCTAAAGCGCAAATCCGCCATCTGCAGACCTAAATATTTCTTTTGCGCTTTAGCGGTCTTACTAATTTTAATAATTCAAAAGCGGATTTGCGCTTTCTAAAATTAAAATGCAGTACCGCTAATTAATTATGTACCAGTCATCATTATCTTGAACAGCGGAAGGTATGGCTGTCATTGAATCACAATGCGCATGATCTATCCAACAGCACCCCTCCCAGATAAACACACTTATTGGAAAGGTATACATCCTTGCTGACTGTTGCTGTGGGTCACGGTTCTCATTTCCCACATTGCTTTGTGCCTGCTTATGTAGCAGACACTACTACATAGCAGACACATACTAACCTAAAATTCTGTATGTATTGATTTATTTTACTTTACAGTCGGAGCTCCTTTTTTTAAAAAAATAAAGTTTAAACGCTGGAGCTCAATACTTGACGTAATTGGTCGAAGCATTCGGCCAATGGTGTTAGAGACGCAGAAATGATTTAAAGATGTTATGCTGATGAAGACTGACATCTAGTGGTCAACTGGAGCAACTACGTGGAAAACTTTAAAATCCAARCTCTTATTTTGAAGGGAAGATAGTTTCCTGTAGTCTGTGCTTTCGTTTCCTGTCACCTGCCCCGAACTTTCACAGGGGCTTACGGGGCTCAAGCCCCCGCCCCAGAATGACATTATATATTTTTTGTGAATAAATAGAGCCAGGTGCTTTAGCCCTGAATGTTTTGTCATTAGGCCCTGATCAAAACGAGACCTGCTTTCTCATTGACCGCCTCTCCTCCAGGAGCGGGACAGGACGTTGCGTCATCGTCAGCTGTTTGTGCTTCCAAGCTGTGTGTGTGGGAGGAGGGAGACGGCTTTTTTTCCCACCAGCATCTCACAACAGCGGCTCACCTCGGCCCAGAGCCACCGGCCCATGAGATGCACCACCGGCATTGACGCCGGTCAGAGGGCTGATGGTTCAGTCCATGAACTGTCCCACAGGCTGAAGCAAACCTAGAGTGAACCACCAACCTGATGCGCGTGGTTCATTTGCGCAGGGTGAGCGCGACATCAAGGAGCGACAGGTTCTGGGACGCTGATGTTTTTCTGGATTCATTCAAACTATGCCATTTCAAATGAGTTCTCTACCTCTCCTCAGCACGGGTCGGGCCGATCATACCGCACAGCTGATTGAGCTGCAGGGCGCCACCTGAGCTAACGATGAAGAGCGGAGATCATGCTAGTCCCAATAACCCCGGGCGGGCGACTAAAACAAACAGTGGTGCTTATTAAAAACTAAACATTCACAAAATAAGAAATGTCTTGTCCCTATTWGTGCAGCATAAATTAAATCTCTTGTCTCTACCATCCAGAGAGATGCGCAGCACAGCAGCTCTAACGGAACTGTAGAGGTCTSTCTTCCATCAGGGAGGCTTTGTCAGTTGAAAATGTTTGGAGTGGGAGCTTTAGAGCTTCATGAAGGTCTATAGCTGAGAACACAGAAGAGAAATCTTACATATATGGGGCCCGTATCCCCCTAAATCCGGCCCTGCCCATCACAAATCAAATCCATCATGTACCCAGAATGCATCGCTTCAGTTTTCCATTAAACAGTTTTAAAATTACTGGATTGATTTAATGAAAAATCTACAACAAACAAAAGAAAAAGAAGCAGCCGAACTAGAAATCCTCAACAACTTTTTAATTTTTACACCAGGAGCCAAAGGTCTGTTTCATGAAATCACATCCCCAGCAATCGGTGGTTGTAGGAACAAGCTGTAAATGATGAGTGGTTGGATGGAAATTATTATTCACATTGACTTAAATGGATAGGTGCGAGTTCAAATAGTAGCAGTAACAGTTAGCTGTGGCACATCTGCAACAGTTTGGTGTCATTTTCATGAGATTTCTGCCAGAATTATGGGCTAAAATAAAATTGACAGCTGAGATTCATAAAATAGTGCGTGCATGAAGGGACATTTTGGAAAAGGAAGTTGGTTTAGGAGCAAACCATTTTGGTCTTAGCTCAGTCCTGTCAAAATTAAACTCGGTTCCTTCAAACAGAGGTTATTCAAAGAGCTATATACTCGCCGTTTAAGACCTGCACCAGAAATGTTTGGTACAAATACTGTATATGTACCAGTACACCCCTGAGAATAATTATATTTTTGTTTCTAAATAAATGAAAATATAACTAATATGACTGTAAATTAATTATTGTTGATGAGTGCAGTTTTTTGTGTGCCTCTTGCATACGAGAGTTTCTTGTCTTTTCTATTTGAGCCGTTGTCACTCTGCTGTATTTATCATTTCATGCTGTTGTTTAGTCAAAGCCGCACCACGATACATGAATTTTATTTCATGTGACGGTGCGGCTCATTCCACCCTCTGTGGATACGCTAAAAGTGATCGACTGTCTACACTTATTTCTGGATAAAAATGCATCAACATGAATCAGAGCAAGGCCGAGCGTCGCCGTTTTAATATAGTGTGCAGGTTTTGTTTTGCTGAAGAGAAGCGAGCGTTTTTCAGAGATTAAGGAGGATTTGTGAACAACAGGCAGCTGGTCTGTCAAATTAAGTTGAAAGGCAGGTGCTATAAATCACACACAATCTCAGCAGCTTGGTGAAGGATGCGACAGATTAACAGCACAACTTGCGTAAGACTCATAAAAATGAGTTTGCTTCTTCAAATAGTTGCAAAAACGGCTTTGGAATGAATAATTATCCAAAGTTTTACCAAATCAGCCGAGTCTTTTTCTTGTAGAAACTCTGTTTGTTTGTTCTAGCCTGGAGGCATCGTGATGACCCGACCAGCTTCTGCTCCCACCTAACAGCTGGGATCTTAAAAAAAACACTTTATTCTAAAACCCTCCACATCCCACGCACATGTGCCTGAAGTCTGCACTTCCTGGGAGCTCTTTTTAAAATTCCAAATGTTCCAGTTTATTCCAGTGTTTGCATTAGAATSACCGCCTAAGTCTCACAGCGAAGAGAACACTAGAGCCGAAGAAAATTAGGATTGATTTCTGGTCATTTCTCTAAATTTTTGTCTGTATTTGCTTTGATAAATGAGCCCCATTACAAGCTGATCCCTAATTATGTAGCTAACTACCAGATTTGGCAGGTCTGGCTCTGCTGAGAGACACAGTTGGCTTTTCCGTGGCTTAAGACTTTGCAGCCAAGACTTAAAAAGATAGAAACTTTCAGCAKGGGTGCAGCAACTCAACAACAGGAGTAATTCCTGGTCAGTGAAGATAAGCAAACAGTTTTTAGGGCTTTTTCCCCCTCGCCTTTGAACAAGGAGGGAGAGCCGAACACATCTTGAAGAGAAGTTATAATGTGGAGAGTTAATAACATTGATAAGCAAATGGCAGGTGGGACTGTGAAGGTCAGGGGATTGCATAAATATTGCATAAATTGTGCTTTTGCATTTCTCTTAAGACTATTTTTTCTTTTCTTGTTCAGTTCAGTTCAAAACACAATTATTTGTGTTATTTCTATAATTCCATTTCACAATAAAGTCCAAATCATAAATCTAGTTTAAATTAATTTGCACTCAATGTACATCCAATTAATACATATTAATATTTATTTTAAGATCTTGCAAAATAGTAGTCTGGTAAAAACCAGACCCTGTCCTTCACTTTGCTTCGTACAAAGGTCTGGACTTGCTGCATAGAGAAGCGWTTCTTGCWGGAGGCGTGGCCTCTGCTGAAGCATGTGTGTGTTGTCGCTGTGACGGAGGCTAAGCTAAGAAGCTAACCGGAAATCGCGTGTGCTGTAAACAACCCTACTGAGAGGAGAAATACAGTATACCGAGCCGAAGGAGACAACTGTAAATGAGAGCTGCTGCTTTGTCAGACAAATTTATTTTGGAAGCCTTATCAACACAGACTGGCTTCATTCACTTCCTCCACTGGTATGCTAAACTAACTAGCAGACACTGCGCAGAACATCGACGTTGTTCAAAACTCCGCCTTCTGTTCTCTGATTGGCCCAGGTAAAATAAACTACAAGCAGACACTGTGCAGAAAATCAACAAAGTTCAAAACTCCGCCTTCTGTTTGTTGATTGGCCCAGGTAAAATAAACTACAAGCAGACACTGTGCAGAAAATTGGCGTTCTGTTCTCTGATTGGTTCGGCTAAAAATCTGCCAGCGAAATCCTTGTCAATGGGAGAAGTCCCAGATGGAGCAGTGAAGGGAAACTAGAAATGAATGGAGCTGCATAGGAAGGCAAGGGCCAGGCTAGCAAAATACACTTTTTTTAGCTGCTAAATACATTTAGTTTGGAGTCTCTAGGATTGCAGAAAAGTCTAAATTTTAGTCTCTCCCGGCGCTTCAAAGATATCTTTTTTGATTCTGTTTGGGTCGTATTTTTCAACCTGTTTTGTTTTCTCTTGTCAGTCTCTGCCTGCGTCTATCCAGGTTCTGAGTTTTTCTGTTTGTTGGTGTAGATTTTTTATTTCTCTTATTTTTTAAGGACTTCTTTTATTGTCYTGAAAACATTTTGCTTTTTATCCAAGGATCTTTCTCAATTCAAACTAGAACAATCTGAATTCCAAGCTTTAAACTAAAAACCTTATATGGAGCAACTCATTGCAGTTTCAAAGCTTCACTAACCACGCTTTTCATTTTGAACTGAGTGAGGGTTAGAAGTGAATGAGAAATGAAATGTTTTCAAAAACAAGAAAGGAAGTCCAGTCACCTTAAAAATAAAAATAAAAAAAACTTCAGAGTTTCTGTTACTTCTTCGACTTGCTGAAATGTAAGCTTTACTCCATCCTGAGATCCTCAGGAGTCTGGAGATGATCTTCACTCAGTTTGCTCTGAACTTTACTGCATCTGGTTTCCCTCTGCCCTGATGAAACAGAAACACTTTCTCTACGATTGACACGTCCATCACCAGGATTTTAMCGTTTTCATTGTAGCTTCCAGATATTTTAGGCACTTTGAAAGCAGCTCCTGCAGTGTTAAAGGAATAGTTCAGCTCTAATAAAGATCTGTGAAATGTTTATAAGCAATTATAATCTTGTACAACCTCATTTTGGGGAGAGAAAATTTAACTTGGACCATTTTTTTAGCTAACAGCTAGTGTTAGCTGTACAAAGGCCAGAGTAGATTGCAGTTCCACTTTATAAAGACCCCTACTGAAGGATTTAAATGTGAAAAATAAGGATTTAAAAGCATGATATGTCTACTTTAAGGAGGGCAAAGGGATGGATGGATGTCAAGTTGTTGACAGATTTCAGTAGCCTGCCTTAGTTGCCAAAAAAGCTTTTTGTTTTGTCCTTATAAATAATKMTGTGTAATAGATTAATCTCCAACTYTCTTAGCATACCATCCAAATCCACAGCTGTAAGTCTGTGTGTCCATCTTGTGTTTCATTCATCTGACCAGTCAAGGTCTCTCCCTGCCCAGTTTTGGCTCTCGGCACCTTGACACCTAATTTGCAGTCCTTTCCGCTTCCCTCGCTCCCCCATCTCTCCGTCCATCTCGCTGAGGGTTTCACGCTCGGAAACCATGAAATTCACCCACAATCACAATTATTTCTTCAATCAGAGCCATCTGAAAGCTTGGTAGAATCCCACCTTTTTCTTCGGGAACGGGGTTGGGGGGCAAATCAACACTCKGGAGGACAGAGCTCGGACTTATTCCCGTCACCACGGTCCGCGCTAATGACTGACAGGTTTTCAGAGAAGCGTTTGGGCTGGTTTGGGAGGCTTTTAACTTGCAATCAGGTACCCCAGGCTTGCGCACTCCTCAGCATGTTGATCCATTTGGCAACGCAGTATGATTGCAAATATTGAATAATTCATGGGTAACTAATGATATGTCAATCACAACTGGTTTTTGTTTTATTTATTGCCGACTATGCATAGGTTTTTGTATCCTCTGAGCTCTATTGCAAGTTAATATTGCATGAAGTGTGTTAGCAACACAATACTGAGTAGAGCAAGTAGGTTTTCTCCTTGGGGATGTTGTACTGTTTGGTTAACAAGGCTGAATAAGGTAGGCAAGGCTTTTGTGTTGCTTTTCAAACTAAAATGACCTTTTATGCTGTATATGTGGCTGTGAAATCTGTTGTGAAAGCTCCATTGTTCATGTGGTTTTCAGTCTCATTAACATCTGTTGCTGTTGTACAAACATATCTGCACTTTACCTCTGAGCATAATTATTCATGATTCCGACATGGAGTGCTAAGGGTTAGGATTGTGTTTTCCCGTCCTCCATGAAGGTTGCTGAGCTCCTCTCGAGTGTTCAGCCTTGGTTTGACCTGACAAAAGCTTTTCTTTCTTAATGCATTTCTCTCAACAAAATCCTTCTCCGTCTGTTTTACTTTTTTTTCCCATTTAGAGCGGCTGCACTTTTGATCAGCATAATGGGTTGTTCCAAGAGTGTGGCTGAGACTGCCCGCAGGAGGCAAACCRTGATGCTTTGACAGGCCTGCACTACCGGCAAATTTTCTTCAATAAAAAGCACGACCGAGAACACGCGGCGAGACTGTGATTAGAGCAGGAGGAGGTTCTGTCGTCCCCCTCGCTGCTCTTTTGTGGGGCTACTCCTTGAACTTTCAAGTCATTAAATAGTTAGGTCAGTAGGTGGTTTGCGCACCAGGTTGCAGAAAAGACCACTTTTTTTGTGGGATGACAGGAAGGGGGTAGAAGCCGTGTCGCGTTTATTGGAGGTAAAGATGAGATTACAGACTATCCAGTCTGCTCGATCACGTCGACATCTTACTCCCTGAAAATAAGGGAAAGGCTTGAATTTCAAGTCAATGCTTGGAGATCTGTTTCAGCCCAACAGCACTCTCTTTTGGTGGTTTTGTGCAGCAGTGACTCCAACAGAGAATCCTGTAGCTCAGCAGTCCCCAGGTGTCCCGGTCCCTGCAGTGAAGACAAAGTGGAGAAGAGAAGAGTTGCAAGCCAAAAAGAGTGTAGAGGATGAGAGGAGTTGGTGGGGGCCGGGATAGATGCAACACTCCAGGTGGGCCTRTGAGCCTCTGGATCATCAGTCACACTGGAGCCAATGAGCTCTCGTGAAGACGTCCTTACTCCACCCCTCAGCCTCGCTGCTGCAGTGGATGCCGTTTAAAAGTTGGTGCATTTCCACGTGCATTCTGTTCTCCACACACTCAGCTGCACGCCACCAGTAAGCAGCCACACACCATGGCGCTATGTTTGGGCACAATCAGGATCCCAGAGCTCCCTCGCTGAGGCAGTTTCCCTCCCCTGTGGAGCTAATCTGCACTCCTCAGGATTAAGCAACTTCACAGCGCTGGTCCCTACTGCGCTGCCGAGTCGTGGCTTCACCCTCCAACTCGTCCTCAGCCACAAGCTTTCTTCTTCCTCCCAGAACTTTAAAGTTCACACTCGCCCCTCCTTTGTCACAGTGGGGCTGCGTTTATTAAATTTGGGTTTCTAATTAACTATCTTTGGATGCTGAGCTAACGTTTGGAAATACCAGAAGTGGTGGCAGTATTTGTTCTTCTTTTTTTAAAAAAAATGTGTGTTCTGTATGTAGACAAATAGCCTCATGAATGTCTGTGTTGCGTGTTGACAGAAAGAAGTATTTCCCTCCTTATTATGTGCTGTCATTTTCCATCTCCATGGAGGACTTTCCATATCTTTGGGTAATAATGAGACTCCAGAGAAAAAGCCAGTGGGCCCACATCAAGCAGATTAGCACATCTCTCACTATACATGCCTCGTCATCTTCCCTCTGTCCTCCCCCTGCTTTCCTCTTTTAACCACAATCTCCAGCCTCTCCCGCGCCGCCTTCGCCGTTTCTTCCTCTGCCTCTTCATGGTGATGATTAGGCGGGCAGGAAGATGATGGGTGTATTTGGGGCCTGCAAGGCTGGTAAAATCGTCTGTGTCTGACACGCTCGAGCAAAGACAGCGTCTACCCTTCATTGTCTTCTAATGGACCACCGGGGTCTTCGAGACGAGGGAGGTGGTAGATGGCGCGCCGAGGGTGTGCAGTTACAGAAAGACACCGGCGATTGGCAGCAGGTGTGCTTGAGGATTAAGGAAAGGCAGAGAGACACTGCAGGTAATGAGTGGTACGAGCTACATGTGCTTCTGCCTCGCTGATAAACGATGGGCTGGCACTTCAGACAATTTTCAGCCTTTTGCAAAGAGCCAGCCATTTTTCTTCCCCTATTTTCCTCTTCCGTCTTTCACTCACACTTAATCTAACCTTGTTCCCTTTGAGTACTTACTGTATGCACATCCCCAACCACCTTATCTGACTGCATCCCTGACTTTTGCTCATGTTGCAGCCCATTGTTGCTGGACATACTGTAGAGMAATGTTTAGGAGTTGAAAGATGCTGCTCAGATTACMAAWAGTCAGTTCACTATAAACCTTTTCCAGAATCCATAAACAAAGCCTTTCCAGCGTCCTGAGAGGGGATGGACACTGGAGGTGGCAGGGTTAGTTGTTATAAATAGATTTGTTCTTTGTGATTGTAGGTGTGCCCTTGTTTTGGCTACTTGGTGGGGACAGATTTTTCAGGAAACTGCAGCCTTGTGGGGACCAAAGCCCGGTCCTCATGACTTTGGAGGCTGATTTTGGGTAGGGGATTTAGGTTTTAGGACCAAGGTGTGAATTGAATTTTGGTTAGTTTTAGGTTAGGTTAGGCTTTTGGTCAGGTAGGTAGCTGTGAGGTTAATTTTAGGGTAAATGGTCAGGGCTAGGATATAAAATTTCTAAAAGATGAAAGGAAGTCAATGGAAAGTCCCCACAAGGATAGAGAGACATAGTAGGTGTGTGTGTGTGTGTGTGTGTGTGTGTGTGTGTGNCATCAAGACAGTTAAAACTACAAGCAGTTGAAGATAAAATTATGAAAGTGAAAATAAAATTTGTTTAATTCAGAGATGTGAAAATATTATTTGTGGTAAATAAGAGACATAATGTGTTATTTTTGTTTTGTTTTATTATCACTGCTTTTATTACGTAGGGTTCTGTATGTTGTATTCATGATTAAATGCAGCAAAATAAACTAATTCAAAGGTAACAGATCTTTGTAATACTTGATTTAATTACATAATGACTTTATTGCTGGATGTTCGGCCCCTCAGCTGTTGGCCTGCAGTAACTGTGGCCCCCTGAGCAGTTTGGTTAAATAACCCTGGTTTACACATTCTCTGTGAATTGTTAGAGTCCACACAAAAAAATAACCAAAATGCTTAAGGCCTGATGTACTTGAAAATAATTCATATTGCCTGTTGCCCTTCATGACAGAAATTATAGTCATTTTGGTCAAACCTTGAAAACAAAGTTATGTTTGAGCTCTCACAGTATTGTGTGATGTTAATCTGTTAACGCTTGGGATATGAGTTGTGAAGGACTCTCAGCTACTACCATGTCAAAACTTTGCTGTGTATGTTGTTGTCATGTTGGCTAAAGTTTACTAACTATAGTGGCCATCTTGAACTGGATTGACTTCCACAGTTAATCGGGTATAGATGTACATCGAATGATTATTTTATTAAAGTTTGTTTTTTTAAATCCACGTAGTGGTTAATGAGATTTTTTGCCAACAGATAAACTGGTTCAACTCTATCAGTTAATGCCAGAGTTTAAGGCAAAGATTTCAGTAAAAAAGTAGTGCTTGGAGTATCAGAATCAGGTTTATTGACCAAGTATGTTGACACACACAAGGAATTTGTTCCCGGCTGTTCGTGTCTCTCTAGTATTAACACTATACAAATTACATATAATTTACACATAGTACACAATTTACAGAAAGATACACATTATACTTCACTATACCAGAATATATCTGTGTGATGTGCTTTACAGTGTTATTCACAAAAAAGCAATATGACAGCAGTATGCAGAGTGATTAAATATTAGTACAACAGCAGCCGTGTAGAGGTAGACAATTATGAGTAAAGTGCAGGAATGTGTAGTAAGAGTGATGGATAGTTCTCTATCAAGTATGCATTGAAGATGACTCTCGGCTACTACCACAACAAATGTTATATCTGTTCAGTTTTCTGCAGTTGAGCCATCTTGAATTTTGTTGACTCCAACTTGTGGTAGATGTGCATCCAATGATTACTTTTTAAAGAAATGTGTTTCATGAGATATTTTGCTAACGGACAGATTCAAATACAAACATGGGAAAAACCAWTATCGCCCACTGTAAAAGTAGTTTTTGAGCGTATGCTTGTGTGTTTTGCTGTATAAAGCACAGGATCAAAGCTCTTTTTTTAACTCATCCTTCCTATGTGTGTGTATTCTAAATTGCAAAGGTAGCTCACTACGTTGCGAAAGACCCTGGACATTCGTTCCCCAATGTTTGTCGTGTGTGTGTGTGTGTGTGTGTGTGTGTGTGTGTGTGTGTGTGTGTGTGTGTTGCCAAGGTCAGGATTCTCTTTTAAGTGCAATAAATTGTTTTAGCTTTAGTACAGGTCAGATTTTTTAAGTAATTATTGTATATATCTGTACATCTTGAGACAAATGTCAAAAATCCCAAAATTCTTCAAGAACTTCAGAGTTTAGAGTTTAGTTTCCTTTTTTTATTTGAGAAAAACAGGTCATGGTTACTGTAACATTCTTCAACACACTACATAGCTAAAACATTTTCYCTTCCCTTAATCAAATTGGAAAAGTCACTTGCATAAATTAAATGACGATATATTTTGTTTCTTTAAAGTGGATTTTTATTGAAAAGTTTTRTCCTTATGTGCTTTAAAAAGCTTGTAAACCGGCCTCAGTTTGGCGGTTATTTCTGACCGGCTTGACGAGCTAATGGCTAATCTGTTGCTTCCATCATAAAGCAGCTTCAAAGTCCAGTGTTTAACAGCAAAATGTAATTACACACATTACATGTTGTACATTGTGCATTACATGGTTATTTATGGAAAAAGATGTGGAGCTGTACCACTTCCTGTGCAGCCTGAAACACTTCCTGCAGGAGTGTCATTGCAGAAATAATTGTGCAATGCTAAATGAATATCACTGTACAGGTTAATAAAATAGAATTTGAAACAAACGCTGTGAAATGTTTGAGACGGGAGGAGCTTTAAGTCGGCAGCAATCCACTTCGGTCTTGGCCTCACTCCGAGCAGACGTTCGCCCATCGGTTTGCTCACTTTTAATCTCTATAAAGAGCTATCTGCAGCAACTAATATATTAATTGTTCGTAACCTTTTCACTGAACCCCACTTCACAAGATCTTGACCATCCATCTAATCTTCCTGACTTTATTAAATTCACACACCAAACGCTGTCTTACAGCTCATCATCTTCTGCTGCCATGAATACCAGACACATTGATGCAGCACGTCTTAGTTTGCAGACTCTGTAATAATAAGAAAACGTCTCACCTCGCCCCTCCACACACACACACACACACAGCCCCCCCACAGTGATGCCCTACATGGCTGCTATCAACACAGAAGCTTGCTATGGTAATGAAGTGAGGTCTCAGCCTTCCATCTAGTTTTGAAGAGTGAAGGAGCAGTAATTGGTGTACGACCTACACCACCGACAGCACTCATGTCCCTTGTCCTACGTGACATTCCCATCCAATTAAATCTGCGTCTACACACATACAGAAAAAAGAGCACACACACTCAGCATTATCATGGCTCCCAAACTTCTCTTCCTGGTAGTTTCTCAAGGTGCCCTTTTAAGTTTCCGCGTGTGTTGTACAGCATATTGAAAGTTTTTCTAAATGCCGAATGTCTGTGTGTGGCCAAATTGTGTGCGGAGGCGCCAAGGAAGGAGGCTTGTGCCCTGAATGAGTTCATTTTCAGGGATTAGGGGTAAATCTGTGGGGCCAGTGGATGGATTGCTCTCTGTCTCCCAGGGATTAKCTGAAGGTGACAGTGAGGTGGCAGGTCTGTGTCCATCTGTGTT
The DNA here is from genome assembly GCF_001266775.1 of Austrofundulus limnaeus. Classification (NCBI taxonomy): domain Eukaryota; kingdom Metazoa; phylum Chordata; class Actinopteri; order Cyprinodontiformes; family Rivulidae; genus Austrofundulus; species Austrofundulus limnaeus. The sequence continues at coordinate 460,840 of NW_013952641.1, read as the reverse complement.
TGCATGTGCTCCCGTCATCTGCTGCGCGAGCCTGTGTGCACCCATGCATCGTGTGTTAAAGTATGTCTGTTATTAGCCCAGAACGTGCTGTAATCCATCAGAGTTAATGAGTTGTGCGTGTGAGTGTGTGTGAGTGTGTGCTCTCCGACAGCGACGGTGTTTGTTTCGTGTGCATCGTCTTGACTGACCTTGACTTGAGTCTGTCAGATGAGTGCACTCCCAGGCTGTTCACACGGAGAGCAAGACTCCATCAGATCCCCAGATGTCATCGCACACAGGCTGTCAGATGTGTGCACAGTGAGCAAATAACAAGCGCAACAGTGCTGCTGCCCTTCAGGAGAGCTGAGAGTTCACGACAGAAAGAGTTCCAAAGTTGAAATGAGTGGTTTTAAATCTGACGGTCAGATGTTCAGGTATTCAAAAATAAGTCTAATTCAAGAAATAGTGTTCCATGAAGGATTGTAGATCCTGTTTAAACTAAGATTGGTAAGCTGGAGATGACTTCCAGCTACAATCAAACTTGAACCTATTATCTATAAATGTGACCAAGTTAAGGCCATTTTTGCCCAATTGTGGCAACCATCTTGATTAGAGCCATCCTCTTCATGAACCTCCAAAGGTTACTTTGCAAGTTTCATTTAAAGCCATGAGCAAAACCATGACAGTGAATGTTTATCTATCTAAAGAGTTCTGTGCCAAAAATATGAATGCATTCAGATATATACCCCCATGAATAAACTAATAACTAATATATTTCACTTAAAATGTTCCTTTAGGCCATACAGGGAGCAAAAACATTTAGCTCTCTGATGTGGAAAAAAAAATCTGAGGGTTTAGGTTCAAGTGACCTGATGATGTTTTTGTGTATGTTAAAGAAATGGAAGTTTAAAATAAAATGTAATGTAAGAAATAATCTATTTTCATCACCACCAATGTTTTTGGATGGCCAGGAACTAGAATGTTTGCACACTATTTAAGTTCAAACTCGATAATCATCGGAGCATTTTGCACACACGTCAACCTTTCCAGATTGTCTGCAAAATTATAGCTTTTTTCCTAATTTTTCATGATTAGACTTACAGAAAATGTTTTTTTAAGATTTTTCAAAAACTTAACTTCRAACAGTCTTGATTTCATTAAACACTGTTGCATGATCATGAGAAATTCACACAAATGTGTGATATAAACAAAGAACCGGGTGTCTGTTTTTATATTTATTCATTTATTTTTGAGTAATATATTAATGTTCAAAAATAGCAATCTTTTGTCTAATTGTWACACCAGCTGCCCAGCGTTCATCCAACTGCACCGTTACGGCTTCATCAAGCCCCACCCAAAACAGTCAATATGTCCAGTCATGTCTTTCACAAACTCCTCCCACCTTCAGGAACCTCCCAYTTRCTGACAGCAGAGACCCCCTTCTCGGTTAATAAGGATTTTTTTTGTGATTTTAATGGATTTCTGAAAGTCAGTATACAAGTCTGAAGAGGCTRACATGTATGATTTTGTAACAGGATAGTGTTTTTGTTTGCTTGTTTTGTTAAATTGACTTATCTACTTTGTGAGTCACCATTTTTTATGGTTCTTACAACATCTTTAAGCTTAGTTTAAAGGATTCAGCTCTAAAACTCTTGTAACTAGTGAAAATGCCGTGCAAACCTATCCCTAACCTGATAGTGGAGTTTAATTTGTAAAACCACTGTGCAATCTGTTTTCCTGCTTAAAATTCCGATGCTAAATGTTCAAAACCATTTCATGTGTTAAAAATAAAGAGTGAGCGCTGTTACGTCTGCCTCCCAGTCCCCCTGATAAAGCTTCCAGCAAGTCAACAAAATTATCCTCTCTATATACCAAACATTTACATATTGGAGCGACGCTGAGCCACCTCTCCGTAAACTAGGACTCAGTAGATTTCAGCATCACACACTGATTAGCAACCTGGGGAGAGTGAGAACACAGGTACAAACAGCTGTCACACGCTGAGGAAATCAACACGAGGAACAGAGGTGCATGCAAACAAGTTCAAATTAGTTGTCACAGAGCTGCTGGTTTTATTTTCCTGGCTGACAATTTGCTCGGAGCTGCGTTTTGTGAAATGGAGCTTGGCAAAAGGTGGCTTTGCGTGAGTTACTCCTGCCACAGGTGACGACATCTGTCTACAAACAGAAAAACAGTGAGATAAACTGTCAAATTACWGGTTGAATTAAACAATGAAATGTCATGAGCAGCTTCTTAGTGCTCCTCGGTCGTTAGTGTTGATTTAATTGGTGATAACTCTGTAAATGTCTACACCAGGGCTATTCAAGTAGCGGCCRGCCCGCGAATGACCAAAGTTCGGCCCGCCAATTGGTTCATTCATCTCCTAAGCCCAAACCCCCGGTTTTCTACTTTAATTACTTTAAGTTCTTTTAGCTGAACATAGACATATTTGGTATCTACAGAAACATCATAATCTTGGCWAGAAGCCAGTAAAAACCATTTCAATGAACATCAAGACAGTTAAAACKACAAGCAGTTGAAGATAAAATTATGAAAGTGAAAATAAAATTTGTTTAATTCAGAGATGTGAAAATATTATTTGTGGTAAATAAGAGACATAATGTGTTATTTTTGTTTTGTTTTATTATCACTRCTTTTATTACGTAGGGTTCTGTATGTTGTATTCATGATTAAATGCAGCAAAATAAACTAATTCAAAGGTAACAGATCTTTGTAATACTTGATTTAATTACATAATGACTTTATTGCTGGATGTTCGGCCCCTCAGCTGTTGGCCTGCAGTAACTGTGGCCCCCTGAGCAGTTTGGTTAAATAACCCTGGTTTACACATTCTCTGTGAATTGTTAGAGTCCACACAAAAAAATAACCAAAATGCTTAAGGCCTGATGTACTTGAAAATAATTCATATTGCCTGTTGCCCTTCATGACAGAAATTATAGTCATTTTGGTCAAACCTTGAAAACAAAGTTATGTTTGAGCTCTCACAGTATTGTGTGATGTTAATCTGTTAACGCTTGGGATATGAGTTGTGAAGGACTCTCAGCTACTACCATGTCAAAACTTTGCTGTGTATGTTGTTGTCATGTTGGCTAAAGTTTACTAACTATAGTGGCCATCTTGAACTGGATTGACTTCCACTGTTAATCGGGTATAGATGTTTATCGAATGATTATTTTATTAAAGTTTTTTTTTAATCCACATAGTGGTTAATGAGATTTTTTGCTAACAGATAAACTGATTCAACTCTATCAGCTTGGAGTATCAGAATCAGGTTTATTGACCAAGTATGTTGACACACACAAGGAATTTGTTCCCGACTCTTCGTGTCTCTCTAGTAT
>NW_013952641.1:454141-456018 GCF_001266775.1 Austrofundulus limnaeus | reverse complement strand
CTTTGTATGTATGGATCACTTGGGTTGTTACCGACATCTGGTGAAAATTTCATGTCATTAGCACCTCTAGTAATATATTTACTGAGAAAAATGGTGACGTCTTCAATACTTATTTTACCCGCTGTATTCTGGGGAAGAAACAACGGGAATGCTCAGAGCTGAATGACTGCTGAAATTTGCAGAAGAAGCTGAAACTAAGCTGCTAAAGTTAACACCAGCTAATAGCTAAAACGAGTAACAATAGCTAAACACTAGCTACAAGGTAAATGTAGCAACAGTTTTGATATAAGCTTAATGTAAAACAGGGAAGCTAAAAGCAGCAAAAGAATAGTTTAAAAATAACATTTGCAGAAGACTAGCTAAAAGCTAAAGTAGCAAAAATGATGACTGAAGCTAAAAGTAGCAAAATGATAGCTAAAAATATATTACCTAAAAGGTAGCAACTGTAGCAAATGCAACTGTTAGCTAATAACTAACAGTTGCAAAAAGGTAGCTAAAAGCTAAAGTGGTACAAAATATAGCATAAAGCAATAAGTAGAAAAGCACTAGCTAAAAGGAGCATAAGAAGGAATAGAACAAGCACAATGCAGCCGATTTCAAAAATAAAATTTTTTTGAAGGAATTAAACAGATCTGAATGTCTTTCTATGGACAAAATATTTGTAAATAATAAAATATTTTGTAAAATATGACAATTGCAAAGTCAAAAGTCACAGCACCCATCTTTAAATGAGCTGGACCGTCTGATGTAGGAATGACTTATATAGCAAAGTATGCAGAACTTCTTAGATTGTAAAAAACAAATAAATAACAATCCTAAAAAACAACAAAAACTTCAAAAACTAAAGTTTAAATGCCAATTCAGCATGCCTACAAAYGTAACCAAGAAACATCTGCATGGTCTGAAGTCCAGTTTTACATCATAACTCTGCAGCATTACTGAAAGTTTCCTCTTTTTACCTGAATGTAACAAAACACTTGACATCCTTCTATTGATATCCCCACCCCCACCCCGACTGGCTACTAATGATCATTCTGGACAAATGAGAAAAAACGTTAACGCAAGCAAATGACGGCGGTGTATGTGTGCAAATTGTTTTGAACGCCCTCCAGGCTGGAGCTGATTCACACAGCGGCCCTGTTTTCCTCCAGCCAAATCACGAGCTCTCACTTCATTACTTCTGACAGGACACAGAGGGCTATGAGGGATTGATGCGCTCACATACAAATGCTGTTCCCTCTCGTCCCGCGCCTGTTCCACCGGCATTACARAAACCAAATTAAGCACTGCTGAACACGGCACTGCATATGGATGACTCTGTATTGAAGACTTTGGGTTTAATGATGCCTGCTTTGAGCAAAAATGCTAATATCAGCAGGCAAAAAGGCTCGCAATGAGAATGTTGACAAGAGGAGGGTTTTCAGACTGATTTTTTATTTTATTTTTATTTTTTGGGGGGTGAGGTGGGCTTTAATGACTGATCCTGATGTTGATATATTCTAAGTCCAAACAGTCAGTGGCCAATTTTAGAAACCAAATTTTGTCACCTGAAGCCAGAGGGTGGAAGACAATAATGTCTTTGCTGGTGTTATGTGTATTTGTCAACAAAGTATCTCATGTGCCACTTAACAGATTTTAATGACACTTCCAGGAAATGAAACCCAATTCAAGATGGCCACCACATCTACCCCACCTTAGCCAACCCAAAAATGTAACTGAGTCAGTTTTAGTAGCTGAGAGTCGTTCTCAACTCATACTCTGAGCACTCACTGATCACACAAGATGTTTGTTTATAAGTTTACCAATAACCAGAATAGAATAGAATAGAATAGAATAGAATAGAATAGAATAGAATAGAATAGAATAGAATAGAATAG
>NW_013952641.1:451665-454131 GCF_001266775.1 Austrofundulus limnaeus | reverse complement strand
TAGCAAAATATCTTTCAGAACGTAATGATTGTATATTAATCTACAACTGATTAACCAATCATAATTCACCTTTTATCTATATCAGTATGCTCTGATGTGGGAGATGCTGATTATTTAGTGAAGTGGCAAACGTTGGGCTAATGAGTTGGACGACAATCAACCACAGGTCGGACGTTTCAATAAAAACAGTTTGTTCTTCTATAATAGTCAAGAGTTAGAAACTGAAGCAACTTTGGGTGCAGTTTTACTATAATTTATTCAGAAAGTTGTTGGACCAATAAAAAATTCTGTTGATTATTTAAGAGTTCATACATTCAGAGAGATGACTCAGCAAAAACTGAGCTCCTTCATACCCTGAAGAGCACAGCACTTCTGACTTACAAACATTTCTCTGACAAACAATTATGAAACTTTTCTGTTTTTGTAATTCAGATTTAAAAATGTGTGCGTGTGTGTGTGTGTGCGTGCGTGTGTGTGTGTAGAAGCAGCCAGAAGAAAACATGAGAAACAAGGCAGCCCTGTTTATGTGTGGTAAATAGCTGGTGTTGTAGGATTAGTGTAAATCTGTAACTTAAGGGCATGAGCTTTTGCTCGATAGAATCTTAAACATCAGCTCTTCTGTGCAGCACCTTTTTTTTTTCTTGACAAAAAACAAAACAAAACGTGTGTTACATTTCGGCACTTGCACCGAGCCTTTAGAGTTGACGTTGCTGTGGGATCTGTATGGTGTAAGCACAGGTAACAGTTTAAACAGACGGATGTGTTTCCTGTTTGGATGCGTGCTCATAGCCGATGCTCTTCTCTGACTCGGTTTGTCAGTGTTGAGGTTTTTAGAGCCCAGGTGTTTTAATTATTTATTTATTTATTTATTTTTGTTTTTGCTCTATAAATATGGTTGTTTGGATCTCAGGGGAAATTATACATGTCATTATCTTACTGAWAGGCAGCCTGTCTGTTGTAAATTATCGCAGGTGTGATGAAGAGAAAAGATCTTGCGCTGTGCGCTTCAGTTAACCACACTGGCTTTGATGCCACAGGTGCTTCCTCAGTAATTAGATTATGCATGTTTTTTTTAGAGGCAGCTAGTTCAGGTCAGCATCAAGAAATCACCTCATCGTTACATAACTGTATGTCACATTTACTGAAGCTAAACTCCGGGGCTAGAGGAGCGCTGCAGCCGCCCTACAATCAGAGGAAAATAGGATTACGCACACGTGTGGCTTTTAGATATCACCGAGTGGATGTCGAAGCAGCCCCATATAATGGCTGACACTTCGCTGCATCCATTAATATTTCATGATCTGTGACTCAGATGTACTTTTTCCTGGTTAATGTTACAACGTGGAGGCCCCCGGAGGACAATTTCTGCTGGTAAGCCGCGTTTTCTATACATGCCTGGTTCATCGCCAATTCTATAACTGGTAAAAGGCCACGTTAACACAAATAATCCAGTTTGTTTCAAAGGAAAAGATGGAAATGAAATCATTAATGCCCTAATCTTTGAGCTTAATCTTTGGACCAAATGTCATAAAAAGACAAAATTTAATCAAATTTAAACCCTTATTTAAAACCCCAATTCCTATGAAAATGGGATGGTGCGTAAAACAGAAGTTGATGACTGGCAAATCATTTTCAACATATATTCAATTAAATACTACAAAGACAAGATATTTAATGTTCAAGCAGAAACGTTTTTTGCAAATAGTCACACATTATGAATTTAATGCCTGCAACATGTTCGACAAAAGCTGTGACGGGGCAACAAWGGCCTGGGAAAGTTGAGAAATRCTCAAAAGAACACCTGTTTGGAACATGAAGTGGGATGGAAGTGAACAGGTTAAGTGGAAACAGGTGGAAGTCATGAATGAGGATGAAGGGAGCGTTCTCGAAAGGCTCAGTCGTTCACAAGTGAGGATGGGGTGTGGTTCACCACGTTGTGAACAACTGCAGGAGCACATAGACCAACAGTTTGAGAACGTTTCTCAACGGTCAGTTGTAAGGATTTAGGGATTTCATCATCTACATTCCATAATATCATCAAAAGATTCAGAGAATCTGGACAAATCTGTGCAAGAAAGCAGCAAGGCCAAAAACAACACTGAATGCCTGTGACCTTCAATCCCTTAGGCGGCACTGCATCAAAACTGACAAAGGGTATTAGCACGAGCTCAGGAACACTTTAGAAAAGCATTGTCAGTGAACACAGCTTGACATCTACAAGTGCAAGTTAAAGCTCTACCATGCAAAGCCAAAGCCAAATATCAACAACACCCAGAAATAGTGCTGGGCGGTATACCGTTTTGTACCGAATACCGGTTTTTATTTTTGTTATGATGTGAATTTTCTGAATACCGGACATTCCGGTTTAAATAGCGGAACGTTTTGTTTATGTGCGTTAGCATGCTAATGTTTGGAGCAGCTAGTTGCAGTTGCGGGTGGCGATTCCGCTGCTTATATTGACTGACG
>NW_013952641.1:447808-450560 GCF_001266775.1 Austrofundulus limnaeus | reverse complement strand
AGATAAATGTGTTAAATGAGTGAAGGAAAATATGAGTGAGCACCAAGCAACAACCCTAGGTTCTCCCCTGAGAACCAGACCAAAGATTTTATGTGCAACCCTGTGCATGAACACAAACTCCGTATTCTATTTTAGAGGTTTTCTTTGGTTCTGCACTGCTTCCATAAATACTGTTTATTAATCCGTGACTAGGAGGATAGTTCCCAAATCAATGCTCTCCTCTGTTTCCTTTGGTTGTTGTTTGTTTTAAAACTACATTTCCCAGCTGTGCTCTAAAATGCTTCAGTTGTCATTAGAAACAATATTTTAGTCAGCTGCTTTTGGAAGGATTCCCTTCCTCTGGAGGAGCAGCTGTGCTTGTCACAGATAGAAAAGGGGGAAGCTGAAAAGAGAGCAGGCTCTTGAGTGATCACAACTCTTTGAGGAGTTTTTTTTATTCAGTTTTGAACCCTCATGTTTTTTGCAGTGACATGAATAGGAAATGATTCGAGTTTTTCTGCAAGCAATCACAGGGAATATGACTCTGCGGTAATTCTACATGGTTGTATAAATAGTTACATGATCAGGAGCCCCAGATCAGGTCTCATTCCACTTTAATTGGAACAAAGAAGCATTTAGTTTTGAAATGATCTTTCTCTCCTGTTGGAGTTGGTTCAGTCCGTTTCAGTCTCTTTGGRTGGAAGTGTGTTGTGTTAAAGTTTWGTTAAACTTAAAACATTGATGCATCACWTTCTGACTGAATCAGACAGGGTAGAAGGAGTAAAAACTGGTGCCACACCTTTCAGGGAAAGGGTGCGAGGTATTCACCGGTTAATAATCATTGCCATTTATTTCTCATCATGCTCTTTATTTCTGCTTCTAAAAACATGCAGATGTGCAAAAAAAAATTAAAAGATGAATCCACAAAACCATCAGAGGATCATAATGATTTCCTCTACTATATATAATTAGCTGAAATAATTATTTTATCCCCTGCTGGCTTTGCTCACTTACAAAGAAATAAACAGTCTCTTGTTTTTGTGGTATTTTTTTTCTAATGGAGATATGTTTTTGTTGCCATTTCATCAGAGATTGTTTGCCTCCTAGTCCAGTTTCCACTGGCACGCTGCTGGTTACCAGTACCAGAGGGCGTCACTGACAACTCAGGCCTGACCAATGCGGGCCATCCGTCAATCCAGTTCAGCGGTCCTGTTTCAACCTGTTTGTTTTGACAAGTTTTATGTTGGAGGCCATTTCTGACACAATCATCACCTTTTATCTATAAGCACACAGGTGTCCTTGCAGTGGCTGATTTGGAGAGAAACACATTATCCAATAAAAATAAAAATAAAATAAACACGTGGGTTTCCTCCTTGGGGGCTCTGGTTTCCTCCAACAGGCCTAAAACATGTTAGGTTCATTGGTAACTCWAAATTGTCCCTAGATGTGTGTGAGAGAGTGAATGTTTGTCTCTGTGATGGACTTGTCAACTGTCCAGTTGTCACCAGTCTCTCACACAGTGACTGCTGGASTGAGGCACCAGCTCCCCAACCACCCAACAAAACAAACAGCTAAAATTGGATGGATAAACATTTCATAACATTTAAATGCTGCTTAACGAAAAAAAATATGAAATTTCCATGCAAAACRTGAAATAGTACTTGTAAGTAAGTAAGGTGTTTCTTGTATTTGGTCACCAGATATTTTGTTCCCAGGTTTCTTGGCTGCAACTTGACAACATGGAGCATCAGCTCCCTCCATGTTTTTTTTTTTTTAAAGATTAAAGTCTGGAAACTTGGCTACTCCCTGATCTCATTGTGCTTCTTCTTTAGCCACTCCTTTGTAGCCATTTGGGCCATTGTCGTACTGAAAGACCCACTCATCACCATTGGCCACTCACAGTGGTGGTGTTGCCCTGTGTCATTAGCAGAAAAGCAGACCCAAAGCCTGATGTTTCCACAAGGGGCGCACTGATTGCAGTTTTCTGGCCGATCTTTAAAAGGCCTGACCTGCCAATTCTGATTTTGGCCGATACTGATGTTTTTAAAAACCTGACACAGTCAGGTGTTATAAGGTCACAATACACCTTCAATGTTCCAATCTTATTTTGTTGAAAAACCCTTGAAACTTTACAAACTTGTTTTAACTGGACATTAGGTAGTGCTGACAGCAGAGCAAAATGGGACATTGGTTGATTTTCAGACCTAAGTGGAGATAAACGAGAAGCCGGTCTTTTCTACCGATTTTATTTAAGTTTCAGCCAGTGGGTTAGAGAGCGAATGTGTGGCCAGGACGAGAGAACGTGACAGCTAGCATTAGCATAATTGATGCTACATGGAGAGTGACCACAGTGACGCAGATAGTTACATCTCTGAACGTCTGAGGTGGAGGATTTTTCACCCCCCTCCTCACCAGAGGCAGAGAGAGACTTGATCAAGTCAGCTCAGTCTGGGACTGACTCGTGTTGGCTCCGTGAATCAGGACCTTGAGCTCACACCACACCAGCCCCGGGCAGAGGAGGAGGAGCGCTCCGCAACAGCCTGATAGAAAAAAATAAAAGCATACAGCTGCAGCTGCTCACAAGATCACTAGTTTAAATCATGAATAAAAGTGTTGGGTCTTGTTTGACTTAAGTTCGGTCCCTCCTCCCCTCCCGCTGTGCAGGACGTACTGCTGATGTGTGTATGGGGGGGGAGAGAGAGCAGCAGTCAGCTCTCCCCACCTGAGGCTGAAGGTCAACAGACGATCATGCTAAGCTTGCTAACTGTTCCAC
>NW_013952641.1:433888-440237 GCF_001266775.1 Austrofundulus limnaeus | reverse complement strand
CACAGAAACAGTACTATATAACATTTTAGACACATTCTAGACAGTTTATCAGCTAAAAAAAAGTTAATTTTGGGGTAAGTTACTCTTTAAGTTCGATGAGATTTAAACATATTTTCTTACTGTTCCTGACAATTTAATGATTTGTTAGAACTTGCTKTAATGTACCATACCTTCTGGCTGAGTTGTGAACCTGTCCATCAACCTCCAGTAAATGTACTCTGCTTTTGAATTTACCTTTCAGTTAATTTGCTCCCAGCCTTTTATTTAGCCGCTCCTATTTAACGCGTGTCRTCTCCTAATGGTCTGCCGACTGATATATTGAGCACAGATATTCGTTTTCATTAGCATTAGTCAGAGCAGGCAGGCAAGTGGAGAGGTAGAAAACCCGTCTGGAGACAACACAAACAAACATGGCATGTGCGACTGTATCATTTCCACGGCAACTGTCCAATTTCACCTGTGGTCCTCAAACATTATGGCTCTTATCCAGTCTGGTCATAAAAGAACAATAGCCGGAACGATTGCTAGCTGGCACTCGTAGCAGCACAGTCACGCTGCGTGGGTTTGCCTTCCACCTGCCTGATTTTAAATTGTGATTTGGGATAGTTGACATATCAGCTGTAGTTCTGTTTTATAAATGCATTCGGAGTAAAATCTGCTCAAGAGTCTGGTCTCTGTCTCCCGTTCGCAGTTTCTTCCTCCCCTTTCCTATCAGTCTGTCTCTGTGTCTGTCAGCCAGCGTAAAAGCGCCCAATCCTGCGTTGTTTGTTCTGCTGTAATCCCGCAGCTGCGTTTTTAGAGATGATTGTCCCTGCGTGATGAAACGCGCCCTGTCAGGAGCTGCACGCGATTACGGGGCTTCAAGCGGTGATCAGTCTTTGTGTGTACAAACATTTTCAGTTTTATTTTTCCTTTAAAAAATGCAATCGATGCAGCATAACACGTTGACGGATAAACTCCTACAGTTTCTCAGCAGCAGCAGTGGGGAACCAAAAAATAATAAATAAAAAAACAGCTTCTGCCTACCTTCTCCAGGAGAGAAAAGCACAGATACTCTCTTTTGTTTTTGCTGTCATTTCATCTTCCATCTCCTGTGCCTCGGAGGAGATGTATATCCATATCTTTTTACTGTCAGTCTTAATGTCACGGCTCGTATTAAATGCTTGACGGTGAATCACTCGTGTAATGAATTCAATCAAATGGGTGACCTCRGAGACCGTCTGAGACAGTGAGTTTCTTCTGACCTGCACATGTTCCTCTTTATAGGAACTCCTGACCCTCACGGCTGAATGAAAAGCGGCRCCGTGTTTACATTAATGGCTTTTTACAGCCCATTTTGAATATTATGCTTCCTGCTGAAATGAGAGAGCGTGTTTCACAGGAGTGCATTATGTGAGGCTGAGAAAACCACTCTGGTTATTCTCCTTGTTCGTGTTCCCGCTTCTCTTTGCTCACTGTTTTGAAGTGGGCTGACGCCAGCTTTGATCAGAATCTAATAACTTTAATAAAATATAAAGTCTAACAGGAGGATTAGGTTTATTTTGTGTTGTTGGGTTTTTTTATGTTTTAAACTACTGTTCTTGTAAATCACAAGCTTGGAAATTTATTTCCCTCATCTGCCTAAAAGATGACACTAATGTAATTCAACACCTTTGATTCAGGTAAATTTCCCTATGAAGTCCTCTTAACTATTTTTTTTATTCTAAATGACATAATGTATGATCTCACGCTAACGTTGTACATGACTCTCAGCTACTACCACATCAAATTTGAGTTAAAGTCATGTTTGTGTTTCCTAAGGCCAACTAATCTCCACTCATGGCATCATTTACATTTTCATAAATATTAATAAAATAAAAAAAAGTTTAAAGACGGAGGAGGAGGTCCATTTAAGACCCTAAAAACAAGACTTAAGTCATTGATTTTTTTTACACCAGTGAACATAAGATTGTCTGTCTAAAACTTTAATTGTCTTTTTGAAGAGAGACTGCATGGGTTCTAACATACATTATCAGCCACCCTCTCAGAAGTGAAGTAAAACATTGTGTGAGGCTAGCATGGATGCCATGAAAGTGAAGCAAGCAGAAGGCTACAATAAAAAGTATAAGTTAATGTACTTGTTTAAGGACAGAAAGTGCAGAGATCAGGGTGGTCCAGWGTTGGTCTTTGACATCCAATAAAATAAAAAATAATAAGTCTAAGGTACATTTTTCCATTTGTCTCACCGCTCGAATCCAGCAGGTAGTAGTGGCTGGGAAAAGGTAAAATCTCCTTCCATGCAGGGATGATGCCTGTATCCTGAGTCACTGTTACAAAAAGAGTAGCTCAATGTTTTATGGTCCYCCCGGTGGAATTTTATGCTCAATTTCTCAAATTTCTTTAAATGTATCCCTGATTAGTTGAAACATTAGACTTTATTTGATAAACAAATATTTTAACTGTAAAATAAAGACTGTAAAAATACTGTAGGATGTTCAGTTTTTATCATTTTTAAACTAAAAGTTTAAAAATATATTACACGGACGGGGCCATTTTATTTATTATTATTATTTATTGATAATTTTTATCTTAAGTCAACGACCAATAAAAGTGCCACCATTCTTTAAAAAGACATGTATAAGTTTGGATCGTTTTCTGCATCTTTCCTTTTATAAAACTGAGTTAAACGCATTAACGACTGTGTTCAAGTGGTAATGAGCAGAAATATTTTTTTATGGCCAGCATTACAGGAGCAGTTAATGGAGACTATAAACCAGCGAGGTACAGAACATTTAAACAATCTCCCTTTTTTGTGTAGAGCTCCTCAGATTAAAAACATATTATGAGCAGCAATAAAACGGATTTTAGAGTTTTTAGCTCTCAGGTGAAACAAAACCAAATCTGAACACTGACCAGATTCTACTGGGTATAAAAATGTGTTTTAGAGAGTCTGAAACTAACAGCTTCATCTTTTATATATAATTTTGTTTTTGTTTTTTTTATGTGTTGGCTCTTTTAGAGCCTAACAAGGGAATAAATTTGCAAAATAGCCTTTGGATGGAAGTCCTGTGTAAAAGGTGAAGGTTGCATTGTTTTTGCGTGTCCAAAACCTAAACATATAGAAAATAAATCCGATATTTGAAAGTACAAATAGAACCTTCATTTATCTCTGCACATGATCACACTGCTAAAACTAAAGATAAACGTTTATAATCACAAGTTGACTGAATCTGTTCATTAGGTTTGACGCATCGAGCTGCATTTCTTTGAGATCATGACTGGACCAAAGGAGTGAAAATTCTCCATCAACTGTTGAGAAAAACATATTTACATAAACTGGTCTATAACTGAGGGGGGTAGTCTTTCAGTGGTAAATATATCCCAGTTTGAATCTTTCTAATGGTTTGTTTTTTTATGCTTCACCGACCCCCCAGGAGGGAATTTGTTTACTAGCAGTTGCTCCCTTTGTGTTTATGAACCAATATATCCGAGCCACGTGAAGAATCCGGYGCCGAATCGAGTTAATTTTTCCTCATCGTGACCAGCTGTTTGCAGCCGTCATGTTGGACTCTTGTCTGTCCTTTAATCAGCATCAATCAGCGGCGTCTGACCCTTAAATTTACGAAGCTCTCCCGATGTGGTCTGAGTGGTAATTACATCTGCCAGAGACCGAGACACATGTTTGTTACTCTATCTCATCAGTTACTCAGTCAGTGTGTGTGTGTGTTTGTGGTTTTACAGTACTAATTGGCACTTCTGAGTGTTTCGAGTCCACCTCAGCTAGAGTGGCTTCTTTTGTCACTACCCTCCCAGACAGACAGTTGATTTAAGCCCGTCCCCTTCTCTGCGGCAGCTGCTGAGGACGTTATCGGACCCCCGAGGAGWCCATTCCCAAAGGGTAATTTGCCCATCTCCTCTTGCACTTTATCTAAAAGCCTTCTCACTGGAAGGTTGATGCAGGTAGTGCTCCCCGGTGTCATTTAAATTCAGCCTGACATCAAATGCCACGGGGAGCTGTAGCAGTAAATACTGTTACACGAGCGCATAAAAGAAAAATAAAAGACACCTGTGGCCTAATGAAGGTTGGCGATCCCAGTGGAAAAATCCCATTAAAAATCCCCCAAAAAGCTGCTTTTTAGGTGAGACTCTGCTTTTTCCTGAGCATCCCTGAAGTGTTTTAAGTGTATGGTGTGTTACCTGCAGGATCCCGGTGACGGATTTTCACACAAAGGTGTTCTTTTTTTTCCCCTTTCCATTACAACAAAGACACAACCTTGATTAGGAAGGTTTGCTTTAGTCTGAAGGGTTGTGTGTTTTAATCACAGATCCTGGATCTGTTTTGCAGCTCCTTAATGAGGCCTGCTCCAGCTGGAGAGCTGTCGGTGCGGCTGCTTTGATCAGTGGCCCGTGGACGCGGGATTACATCGCTAACACTCTGCGCTAATGTAACCACAAGTCAATAGCTCYACACACTCGCGTCTGAACACACAAACACCACACACAAAGCATGGATGCAAATGGAGGAAATCTCCAATAAAACCCCACTGACTCTTGCTGGGGGTCCGGTCCAGTGAACCAGTGTCTTATGTTCCTTCAGCTCTTTGGGTCAGGCCCTTTTATCTCACCACGTCTGTTCGGGACCGTTTGAGTTTTCAGCTTGAAGTCGCTGCCAAAGAGTGCTTRTTGAGAAAGGTCCAAAACTCAGCACTGACACACAGCCCAACTCTAGAGACTAATGGCTTGTAGCTCCCAACATATGTTGTTTTGTGTAATTGCTTTAATTGCTGTCATTGTATGTAATAGTTGGGCTTTTTCATCTTCCCTGGTGGTAGAGGCATTCTGCTAATTATATCTGTCAGCTCTGCAGCCAAATCTCATGGTTTCACACTGAATTCAGAGCAGTGGGAACTTCCAAATCAGACTGTTTCTGTAAACTCTTGGTCTGTTTGTGTTGGTTTTCTAATCGAGGCTTTATTTAATGAAAGGATGGTTGCCCGAACTTTGATTTTTCCTCTTTGGTTTCATTCCAAATTATCAAAAGTTAAAATTAAAGTTAGTAAAATAACCTTTTTTTTAATCCTCAACAGGTACGACACGATCACCAACACGTGGGAGACGGTTTCTCCTCTTCCTAAACCGGTTCATTCGGCGGCTGCCACCGTGTGCGGAGGGAAGATCTACGTTTTCGGGGGCGTGAACGAAGCCGGGCGCTCAGCGGGCGTCCTTCAGTCTTACGTACCACAGAGCAACATCTGGAGTTTTATYGAATCACCCATGATAGGTAAGAACAGTGAAAATACACACTGAGCTTGTCATCATAACACTGTTAACATTACTGTTGTGTTTCCAGGGTGAACTTGATTGTGCTTTGATATTTCAAAATGTCTGTTTTTTTTATCTCCTTGATGGGTTTTTAGATTATTCAATTTGAGAGGCTAATTCAAAATTTTTAAGGCCTTGCATCTGCAAGGGTGTTTTGAGAATACACAAAGCTGCTTTATAATTTCAGTGTTGTGTCCACAAAGAAACAGCATTTCAGGAGCCGATACATGATATTTTTAGAGCTTTCAGCCGAACACGAGCCCTCAGCAGTCAAAGTGGAAGATGCCAAGCAAGGGTGGTGGAAAATGGAGGAGCAAAGTTACTGTGGGACTTCCAGATTCAGACCGACAAAAAGGTGAAGGCTGGTGGTCGACGAGCAAGAGAAGACGGCAGTGGAGATAGATGTAGTGATCCTMAGTGACTGGACCATCAGGAAGAAGGAGCAGGAGAAGCATCAGAAATATCAARGGCTTAAAGAGTGGTGCCAACAAATCCCAGGAACAATCTCAGAGATCTCTGTTAACAAGAGAGCAACCCTAGAAACAACTAAGATACTGAACAGAACCCTCAAGGTCCAGGGCCTCTTGTAGAGGATCCAAGTTTGACGTAAAGTTGAATCACCTAAGTGGAAGGGTAGGGCGAGCTACAAGCATTCTATATWTAAGKGGTGCAACGATACAGAAGATTCACAATTTGGTTCGGTTTGATATTTTAGTCTCACGGTTCGATATTTTTTCGATACAAAAAAGAAATTTCCAAGGTTCTTCATAATTTGAAATTTGTTGAAATTATTTATGAACATTTGTTTAACCTCGGAACTACAGTTTTTAAATTAAATGTTGCTGAAACAGCAAGTTTCTAGGTGGATCTGTGCTCGACAATGCAGCCTAGGTGGAGTAGTCGAACACAGATCCACTGATCCTTCAACACAGAGCATCTTCAGAAGACATGTTGATAAAATAGATTTTATAAATCTGTATTGTTCGATACAAGTGTCTAAAGCACTGTATTGAACAGTTCGATACTGGTACATGTATATATATATATA
>NW_013952641.1:430766-433305 GCF_001266775.1 Austrofundulus limnaeus | reverse complement strand
ATATATATGTATGTATATTCTGCACTTGTCCACTTTCCTCATGTTATTAAGCACAGGAGCTGTCATTATCAGCACTAAGCTGGAAATCAGTGGTAAAAGCAGCCAAATAAAACTTTAAAAGACCTTTTGAAAATCCYAGATAACTTTTAATCACAACCACTTAAAATAAGTGGGAAAAAAATCTGGATCCGTAAAAGTAAAAAAAAATAAAGAAATTAGTGGTGGTTTAAATTATTTCACAGAGCTGATGTATGTTTCCGAGCACCCCGAGTGGCATCAGTCRTTTTACAGACTCTTCTTCACTCATTCACATCTTGCTGTCACATTAGAGTGTAACAAGGAGTCACTGGCCCGCAATTATGGTTGCCTGGCAACGGCATCCCACGATTTTATCTACTCGAACACATTTCGTTCCGTATCATGTGCACAACCTGTGCAGCCGGAGCCATAAACTCATCACGGCTAAGCCTCGGTCCGACCGAAAATATTTTAAGGCTGAAATATCTGAGTGCTTTGCGGTGACTGTAGATGACTCATTTTCACATATTGGTCCTTTTTTTTATAGATTGGAGTTTATGTTCATGTCCTCTGTGTGTCCAGGGSAAGATAAAGCCAGCTACACTGAAGCGTGAACCCAGGGAGACCCTGTGTGTACGCATGGCTTTAGTCCTCAAAGCTTATTTTGGCAACAACACCAAAAATAAAAAATAAAAAAGCCTTACATATCAGGTTATGATCTTTTCCATTTATCTTGCGTCCTTTTTTTAATCATAATTATCATCCTGCRTTGTGTTTTCCATCATTCCCCACTTTTGCCACATTATTGCTCTGTCAATGTAATAAAAAGACCATTGAGAAATGATAGGTGAGTCCGACCACAGCTCCTGACGTCTTATTGGCCAAACCTGGAAGAGCATTACAGCCTGAGCCACCGGGGACCTTTAAAGGGTTCAGAGCCACAAGAATTACTCCAACCGAGCTGCCATAACTCCAGGGCAGCCGGGAAAACAGAGCGTGCACCACAGTGCGGCTCAGAGGTCCACTCCACGTGTTCCCAGAGCAAAGATCGTCTCCGCAGGCAGGTGTTTTAACAAATAACTATACTTACAAGGTCCTACATGGGGGGTGATTGCTGTGATTTAAACTTTTTTTTTTTTGCAAGTATTTTTTTGCTCTGCATTTGAGTCTGGACAAAAACCATTACATGCATTTGCAATTTTAACCCTCTCCACAAACTGCATTGTGTTGTAGCACTAAGAAGATTATATTTTGGGTTTGTGGGGGCATTATGCGCTTGAATATTTGTTAACTGAGAGTAGTTCCCAGGCAACCAGACAAAAATGTTGGAAGGTACTGATCCRGCTTAGAGACAGCAAAAATAATAATAAAAGAAAAAACAGAATGGGGGGAAAGTGACATTTTCATCCCGATCAAACAGAATTGAACTCATTTATTTGTGAGTTTGTAAAGTGCTGAGAGTCAGCTAAACCTCTGGTCTGGGATCTAAACCAGGTTAGAAGTTGTTGCTTTTAAAACCAGTGCAGATATTTTGAAGTGGAGTTTATTTGAAAAGTCCACACAGAGGTGCAACTGGGATTAAAGTCAGAATACTGAGGGAGGGAGGAGGTGAGTGCTAATGTGGGGAAATTATTTTTGATATAAAGGGTGTTTTATAAAATAAATATACAAACATCCTGCCCTATTCTTTCAAAGCATGATTTATATGACACAACTTCTTGCCATACCTCATTGCTCATCATTCTCCATCGCTGTCATGGCTTCTGACCAGGAAACCAGCTGATCTGAAACAAACAGGACTTCAGGCCTCTGCCTATTAATCTGAACCAACCATTCATGTTGGATGTAAAACACTTTAACTCACTTCTTTTGTGTCACAGCTGTTAGTAAAACACAGTTAAATAAAACATGCACMCGCTTCTAGATGGGAGCGATGATCACCCGTGGCTAATATATTTATCATGTACTTTATTAAACTTGTCCAAAACATCTGTACTGTGATGATTTGGCACAGATACATGAACTGTTGCAAATAAAATGCTTAGAATTTTTTTTAGACTGAAGTCGATTTAAACGACAACAATTCTCTGTAGTCCTGGTCCGTCTTGGACAGAGTTTGGTAGTAATTAGTTGCATTTACTCAGTTACATTTAGTTGAGTAACGTTTTGGGGAAAAATTATTTTAGGAGTATTTTTACTATGCTGTACTCTTTACTATAACTTGCCTAATTTTACTATGAAGTATTGCAACTCCTAATTGAGTAAAATTTCTGGAAACTTTACCCACTGAGAGTAACTTCCAGCTGGTTTGGATGTTATCAGTCCATTAAATGGACGTTTTTAGTGGTTATCAGTCCCATAGAATGGCTTCAGACTGTCCTGACAGTGCCCCCTAGTGGGTTACCAGTGTCATATACATTGGAATGCAACAATCTGCTACCGCCGGAGTCCGGTCTACTTTATCGCAGCCCATGTCATTTTCTCTAAAACTAACCTTAGTGGTTTTATGCCTCATATTAAC
>NW_013952641.1:428790-430246 GCF_001266775.1 Austrofundulus limnaeus | reverse complement strand
GTGTGTGTGTGTGTGTGTGTGTGTGTGTGTGTGTGTGTGTGTGTGTGTGTGTGTGTGTGTGAGACAGTTGCACAGACAAACTGATCGTCATCTGTCAGGGCGTGGATGAGCTGGCGTCTGACAGCCAACGAGTCGGGAGATAATGGACGGGTTTAGTGCTTCCTGTGAAATTGGGCCAGGACTGATTTTTAGCGAGCCGGCGGGGAGCGCCTCTGGAAACCCACCGTGCATCTCTCTCCATCTTTAATCTCCCCCTCCATCTCTCAGTCACTCCCTCTCACCTCCTCGTCTCTCAGCTTTGTCCTATCGACTGACACAAATACAGCCGTGTGCAGTTTCTCAGGCTGCACTCCTCTGTCCGTGTGTGCGTGTTTTTCTCTGTGTGGAACGTCTCCCGCCTGAACTGCAAATGGGTTTTGCAAACACTTATCAAGACCGACATTACTCGCGCCAAAAATAGTCCCTTCAGCGTGTCTTGTTGATGCGCAGAGAGCCTCTGCTGCTTCGTTCTTCAGCGTCTTCCTGTGGTTCTAAAAAAAAACCTCATCTACGGGAGCGCTGACCAAAACCAAAAACTTTGCGGAGACATTAGAAAATAATTATGAAGTCTCACCGCGTCCCTCTTAACAGCTCAGCCAAATGACCAAAATGCCAAGAATTGTCTAGATATGAGTCTCTGTCTCAGTCCAAAAGGAGGTCTCTTTGTGGAGCTCACACCGGAGCATGGTGACATTTGAGAAATTCAGTCAAAACAAGGCCTTAAAAGGTCACTGGTACTCCTGTTTTTGCAGTGTTTCTCCAATCCTTAATAAGTTGATTCCAAACGCAGCAGCAAATTTATGACAGAAGGACTTAAGAAGAAAATAATCCATTCAATTCAGTTTATTTGTATAGCGCCATGTCACAACAAATGTTGTCTCTGGGCGCTGTAGAAGAAGACAATCAATCTAAGGAAGCCAGCAGATTGTGTTGACTCTCTTCATGTCTCACATTCTGAGCAGCACACTGGCGACAGTGGAAAGAAAAATCTCCCTTTTAACAGGAAGAAACCTCCAGCAGAACCAGGACGAGCGTCCATCTGCCTCGACTGGCTGAGTTTATAGGGACAGGAAAGAGACAGAGAAACACTGAAGAACTGGTCCAGGTGTGTTTTCCTTTGGAAGAACAACCATGTTATTTGTTGTTATTTCTATTAATGAAGTGTTTATTGGAGAGTGACTAAAGACAACAGTAGAGTGAGGAAATGTTTTCAGTCTAAACCTATATCAACAGAACTGAGGAATAACTCAAGAAACCCAACCTAAGCCTAGCTATAGGATTTATCCAAAAGGAAAGTCTTCAGTCTAATCTTAAAAGTAGACAAAGTGTCAGCCTCACGGACAGAAACGTAATGTTATGCATATAACTACTGTTCCCTGAAGGAAAGGAACGAGGTACAACATCATGTATGGGAACC
>NW_013952641.1:420739-427585 GCF_001266775.1 Austrofundulus limnaeus | reverse complement strand
AAGGAGTGACGGTGATGCGACAATATTTATATGTGCAGGCGGAGCCTGACATCTGTCGTCATCACGTCACCTGCCTAAAGGCGTGATTAGAGGTGGCTTCARCCAGGACMCGCAGGGGCGTGGTTCCCATACATGATGTTGTACCGAGTGAATTGACTGAAAGGGAACTGGAAGTTAGTTCCACAAGAGAGGAGCTTGATAACTGAAAGCTCTGCCTCCCATTTTAGAAACTCTAGGAACCACGAATAAACCTGCAGTCTGAGAGCGAAGTGCTCTGTTAGGAAAATATGGAACAATAAGATGTTTAATATTTGGTGGAACTTGGTTGTTGAGAGCTTTGTATTTTAGAAGTAATCAAAGCATTGCAATGGACCAGTTAGAGTCCAAACCTCCACCTGCTTGAAATGTCATAGTGGGGGCTTGATAGAAACGAATATCTGGAAACCTCTCTTAAATAAAGCAACAATGTAAAAAATAGTGGGACAAAACTCAAACAGAAAATGATTACAGAGAATGAGGCTGCTAAATGTTCTATAAGCTCTTGGCTTTTCACACAAGTTTTTCATTTTGGCTTTTTTTGCTTTCGACATAATGACATGGTGGAATCTGCTGTGTGTTTTTATTCGTTTAAAACATCGTAAATAAATAATTTTTATGTCCTGATATGTGAAAGCCTGGACTTAAAGAAATTATATTTTCTTTTTCCCCACAGCTGTGCATGTTTATATGTTTTATATGTCAACATATGAGACTAATATGAAGAATATTGTTGTCCAAACAACAGTGTCATCAGGAGTATATTAGAGAGCTGAAGTTAGGATTTAGCTCAAAGCACCTCTGTGCCCGAGCATTCTCACAGCCATTAGCACGGCTGCAGGCTTTAAATTTTTCTTCATGACACACCTGATTTATGAGCTCGTTCTGGGCTTCCCGCTTCTCCTCCTCCACAGTTCTTTTACTTGTTAACTAATTTTTAGTGAAAAACAGCCTTTAGAAAACTGGTCTAACCTGCACTGTAGAAAAATAGAGGCACTATTCAGTCAGTGATCAACAAACACAGAAAAAATGTGACGATACAGTTTGAAAAATCTTAGAAATTCCTTGAACTTTTGAAGCTTTTAAACTCATTTCTTCTTAAAAACAAATACTTTTGGAATTACTAAATAGTAGGCTGGTTATGTTGAGACAAAACCTACAAAAATCTATTTTAACTGCAGGTGTTGTAACAAAATGATTTTTCATACTAAGATGTGGTTTACTTTACTACAATTTGAAAATAATATTATAAAATTTAAATACCTCTTATTCCAGGATAAAGATGGCAATTAAGTAAAACTGACCAGAACCACAGCTTTTTTTCTCCCTAATTTTAGCGAGTCATAAACAGATCTGTTACAGAGAGGACACTGTTCTCCTGCCGGCTGCCTCCTGGTGTTTACCTCGGCACACGTCCCCCGCTGACGGACAGGTCTCCCATCGACCTGTCCACTCCAGGGACCTGAGAGCAGAAACGCCGTGCCCATGCTGCTCTATCGGGAAATTGACCACGGAACAATTACTCCCGCAAATGACGTCGTAGCCCAAGCGGCTCCGGCTATGGAGAGCACTGTGATGGAGGGGCAGCTTTGCGAGGAGGGAGAGGAGGTGGAGTGTTTCCATAGCTACCTAATTGGACCCGTCCCCACCAGGTTGAATTAAAGTACATCATCCTCTTTCAGCTACTTTGGCCCATCATTTCAAAGGCTTCCTACGACACATAAAAAGAACACGGAGTGCGAGGAAAGGAAAACATATTTCTGCTGTTCCAATTAGCTTGTTGTAATCTTATCTGATGGACTGAAGCTGCTTTGTATTCCTGTCACCTTGTCCTCTCGCTCTTTCACAGCAGGATGTCTTCTTTATTTCTTTGTTTGTGTTCCTCCACCTGCAACTGATTCCACAGCTCCATGCTGATGTAATGATGACAACTGATGTTTGGGGAAACTTCATCATAGGCTGCGGTCTTGTCCTAATCTGGACTTGTTTGATTGTGTGAATGTGATGTGTATGTGTGTGTGTTATCGTTCCACTGTTCTGCCTTTCATATTATATCTTCTACGCTGATGCAGAGGTGAGATAGGAAAGGATTTGAGGAAACAAGGGGGTATTTGTTTAGACAGTAGCTGTGTGTTTGTGTGTTTTCCTTTCTTTGGCGTTCCTGACCTCAGCCTGAGGGAGGGTTGGTTAGCAGCCTTTGGTGACTGTTGTTTTACGAGGGTGTGAGGATTGTGTCAGCTCGTGTTGCCCTGCAGACAGAGACGTATTTCTTTCACCGCTGGAGTATTAAAAGCTTCCTTTTCAGCCTTTTTTTATAATCTTTTTATTGCTAACCTCTAAAAGGCAGATGTTTTATTTTTTTGTCTGAGTTTGTGTGCCTGTCTGAACTATGGGATGGATTTCAATAAAACTCTTAAAAGGTGATCATTGGATGTACAACTGGAGTAAACCCAATGCTAGAGGGCTGCTACAGCTAACCAGCTTTAGCAAACACAACAATGGCTTCAACTCGGTCAGTTTTGACAGATATTGAGCTAAAACCACCCGCTTCGGATGTTATCATCCATTAAATGGACATTATTAGCCATTATCAGTCCCATAGAATGGCTTCAGACTGTCAGCTGGTTAATATGAGGCATAAAACCACTAAGGTTAATTTTAGAGAAAATGACATGGGCTACGATAAAGCAGACTCCAGCGGTAGCAGATTGTTGCATTCCAATGTATATGGCACTGGTCACCCACTAGGGGGCACTGTCGGGACAGTCTGAAGCCATTCTATGGGACTGATAACTGCTAAAAACGTCCATTAAATGGACTGATAACATCCGAACCGCTGGCTAAAACCTGGTGTGCTAGCTGAGAGTCATCTCCAACACAAACTCTGTGCTAGGGAAGCTCCCATCAGGTTTTAGGCTGCATCAAATAGATTGGCTGAAAATGTTTTGACTTAGTTATGAGTTCTACTGGCTACATGATTTGGAAAAATAAACCACAGGTTTTGTCCTATAGTGTGGTGTACAGCCACACRTRAATAACGAGACATGTGATTTCACTCACTAACATTCAGATGTCTGACGGGAATTCTCGCGAGACTTCCCAAGATCAAAYGTGAGTTCAGAGTAAATAAACRTYGCAGACGAGGAAGAAGCAATGGCGATAGTTTGTGGACWGTTTTGAAGYRAMSTGGCTACACTTCACATTCAACAGGCTCAAATAGTCCTCGGGGGTACACCCCCCACAAGTACTGCTTTTTTAAAATTGTTTATCACTTGTTAACTTACACAGGAGGAGACACAGAGTAGTGGAACTCCAAAGGGCAGTCGGCGTAAAGTGGTGTCTTCCACTTCTGAGAAAGATTARTAATCTAGCCCGATGCATTCAATTTTTTTATTGTTATTTGAGTTATTTGCTAAGCTTTCTCACTGTCACACTCATACAGGTGAGCGTTAGCAAGTCTGAACTGCATTAACTTTTGCTGCTCTTTTCATTTTCGTCAGTAAGCCTTGAAAACGCACCATGCTTCGCAGAGTCTTTGTTCTGTAAATCAAAAAGAAAAAAATTGTRTAGGTCTTCTGGACGGGTTCTTCTCTAATGAAACGTTTCGTCTCTCCTCCAAGAGACTTCTTCAGTCTGAGAGTTTCAGGCAAAATTCAGGCTTTTAAGCCCTGCCTCCATGTGACTGATACATCACATGGCTATCGTTGACACCTAATTAACACCTATTGTTAACAGGGGTGGAGTGATACTGGCAATAGCAGCACTGTAGGAGGGGGACAACTGAAAACGGAGGCCTCCACCTCTGTTTAATGATGGACGGTCTTTCTTCACAAAAATGGCTTCTTTTACTCCTCTCTCAAACCAACGTTCCTCTCTATCAAGAATGAGAACATCCTCATCTCTGAAAGAGTGACCGCTGGCCTGTAAATGAGTGAAAACTGCAGAGTTCTGGCCATTAGATGTAGCTCGTCTGTGTTGGGACATTCTTTTGAACAGTGGTTGCTTTGTTTCCCTGATGTATAACTGGTTGCAGTCCTCCTGGCACTTAACAGCATATACAACATTGCTCTGTTTGTGCGGGGCACCGGATCTTTGGGGTGAACCAGCCTTTGCCGTAATGTGTTTTGGGGTTTGAAAGCTACTGGGACATCATGTTTAGAAAATAAATGTCTCAGTTTCTCCGAAACACCCGCAACATAGCTGTTCTGTAAATGTAGTATGAAATTTGATGTATTGAAGTATTTTAAAGTGGCTGTGACATAATTTTTTGTAATAAATGTGAATGTATTTTTAGAAAGATAGCATTGATAACATATGGCAAAAATTGTTTGACGCTGCTGAGATGAACAGTTGTTGAGATATTTGCATGTGCAGTAACAGGAAGTGATGTCAAAGGGGCATGTCTGCATGTGAACAGAGCATTTCAAAAATGACTAACAGCACAGTCTGTAGAAAGGAATTTGATGTTTCTGTAGATTATTGTATTATTATTGTTTCAATAAACAAAGACCAGAGAGCTCCTTTTCTTAGAGTTCCCCTTTGATGTCACTTCCTGTTTCACTTTAGCTGAGCCAAATTCAAAACAAAATATGCAAGTTATGTGACAAAATGGGTAAAATCATGAGTATTGTGCAACTTTAAAACATTTCAATTGTCTTTTTGTATTTGAAGGAGATGCATGTCACAGGCACTTTAACATGAGGTATTGGGGTGCAAACTTTGCATCGTCTCCGACAGTGTAAAAGTTCCACACTGCAGACATGTCTGTTTATGATTTGCTCCCACTGCGCACATCATGTGCAGTGTCTTCACACAACCAGGCATGCAGGGTGAAGGGGGCAAGGGGGAAACTACACTGCACACAGGGCTTCTGCAGGTTTTCAAAGTATGAGCTACATGTGATCCGTTTTTGTGATCGGCAGTGAAAGGCCTTTATCGGAAAACATCGGTCACATCGGCTGACAATGATCTGTGGCCGATCGATTGAAACACCACTACTCTTTAGGCTAACAGATCACATGGGTTCTTTATTCAAATTTCCTCAACTATTGGAGTCAAGCCTGTCTGTCTGTTAGCTAAATAGCTCATGAGCCACTGGATGGATTTTACAGTCAGCTAGCTTTGAAGGTGGACACCAAAGCTAACTGACCTTAAGCAAAAACAAAAATGGTCAATTTTGAGGCAAAAATATTTAGAGGTTCAGTTTGTTAATTATTTTAATCAATTTTGAAAATGAAAAACGAATTTTCACACAGAAAAATCTCTGGGATGAGATAATCTGCTCCTATCTAAGTTAGGATTGTAAGACAGTGCTTTTAAAACAAATTTTATCTGGAAAACACAAACAAAACTACCAGCAGTTTTGTCTTTGCTGGAAAGCCGTATCTTTCGAAGGAMAGCATGACCTCACGTCAAACTGAGRACAGACGTCCTCTGTACAATGAGGAGATCTCAGAAGACCTATCGTTGAATTTTATTGAACATAGCAGCTCTAACAGTCTGATATACAGATATTGACCTGAAATATGCTGTGGTAGTAGCTGAGAGTCATCCCCTACACATACTCTGTTTTTTGCTCACTACGAGAACTCTGATATGAAAGGCAGAGGGAGCAATGATAGGCCTTTAACTCTTTTTTTGTACAGCTCGGTTTGTTGTGGAGTTTTCTAATCTTAAAGCGATGAACTCAGACACAGAAATCCCTCTCGATGTTTTACTCTCTGCYCAAATATTGATCGCATCATTCCGAACCCCTATGATCGAGCGTACGAGCAGCGTTGCAGCGCTTCCATATATCATCACATTTTCTTGATTCAAAAATCACCAAGAAGCTTTTCTTCAGCAGACACAGAAAGAGTTGCTTCAGCAAACAAACAAACAAAAAAAAAGGCTGCTCTTCTTCCTCACTGAGGGCCAAGAGATGAGGACAAAAGAGGAGCAGCGGAGGGACCCTGGACCCCAGCAGCAGCAGCGGCCGTCCTCTTGAGGTTCGCCAAAACAGAGTGAGATTACCTGCCTGTTTCCTCCTCCAAGTTCTCCAACTTGATGCTTACTGTTAGTCCAAAAAAGAGAGGTGGGATGTGATGACAAGAGCTAGAGTGGGGGGAAGAAGAGAGAGAGAGAGAAAAAGAGAGAGAGTTTTTTTTTCCTTTGAGAGCATCCTGTTATTATTCTGCCTCAGGCGCAGAGCGGTGAGAAATGTTCTGTGTTTATRGGACCGAACACAAAACACTGCGTAGACGCGGCCATGCCGGCACACATGTACTCACAAAGACCGACACTGGCATATCAATGAGACGATGAAGGAAGGCTAGGARAGGAAAATAAAAACGTCTGGCAGAATGTGGAGGACCAATCAGTGACAACTTGTTCCTCAAGGGTAGAGACTGAGGCTGGTGTTGGTGCTGTAGTGTAGATTGGATTTCATGGTGAAGAAATGATGATAGTAACTTCCCGTGATGTGAAGTCTTTTTTTTTCTCCTGTTGTCATGTGTTAGTATCTGCCAGTCCAACATATTAATCAACRCTTTACTGGAAATCACAAAAGGGTTGGTTAGCTTTAACTTGTACCTTCCAAAACTTCAATTTTGATTACCGTATTTATTCAAGTACTGTATAATACGTAAAATTAAATCTATAAAATCATCCATAAGGTTGGGGGGTAGTACTATACTCAGATAAATATTTTTACTTATGTATTTTAACTGAAATATCGGTTTCATTCACAAAATGCCTGAGTCCGGAAATGAGACCGCGTCATAAAAAGCAGTTAAAACGAGCTTACCTCTGACACTCCTCCGTGCTTCAGAG
>NW_013952641.1:410761-415894 GCF_001266775.1 Austrofundulus limnaeus | reverse complement strand
AGTCCAATGATCATTTTACTGATATGTATAAAGACTGCAAAGGTTGAAAAATCTTGAAGTCTGTATGTAATTGGAGGTAGTTTGAGGATTAAATATTTTATGCTTTTTAAGCTCAAAAAAGTGGGGTCGTATTATACATGAGATTGTATTTTATATGAATAAATACAGTAATTTTCCTTGGTAAATACAGGGTGAGTCAAAAGACCCAGGACATCCTTTCATTTCAGAAACAAGAAAATTACATATCTGAATACTCCAGAAGGTATTAAGTTAGGGGTCTTATCTTTGGAAAAACTTGCTCTTGATCCAGTATGGGAACTTTTAAGATGGCAGCCATGTTCTGGATATAGCCTAAAAGATAGGCCACCTCACTCATTACTTGCTGGAGTATTCATATTTCATTGTCCCCTTCCTTTTTGAAATAAAGGGGTGTCCTGTGACTTTTGACTCACCCTGTAGTKTCAGCCACTGTTGTGCTAACCTCTGTTAATTGCGATGTGAAGACAGTTCTGATGGCAAGGGCTAGCCTTTTCCATTTTGTCATGGGAAAATAGATTATTTTTCCTCCATCCATCCATTCATCCATCCATCCATCCATCCATCATCCATACATCATCCATCCACCCATCCATCCATCCATTCATCCATCCATCCATCCATCCATCCATCCATCCATCCATCTGCTTATTCCAAGTCCAGTTTCCAGACTGTGGAAACCACAGAGAGAAACAGAGTTAACACATCATGTTATGAAAATGACGTGAAGAAAATATCCATCACATATTAAATGCRTAGTGCTCCATTCCTCTTTTGTTTCTGCAGAGCTCGCTTCATTTCAGAAAGCCTATTGGTTTAATTATTTCTAATCAAAGTCAAAGACAGACTGGTCTTTGTGGTCATTTTGCTGACTTGTGAGGTAGCAGTGACATCTTTGCTTCATCTTTGAAATGATCCTACAGGCACTGTACATCTTTCCATTGGATCATCCTTCTGAAATGTTAGCTCAGTGAGGTCACGTTCCTCCAGAGATGCTTTACCAAGTTCACATCCAGATACTGCTGCTACCACTTCAGGACTTTCATGCAGCTTTCCTCAACATCGCCTTACTTGAGATGTAAACTTTGACCTCCAGTGTGAGGTTTTCCTTCGTGGCTGCTGTATACGGTCTGCATTCAGCTTTCTCACTATTCTGAAATGTTTCCCTGCAGCTATCTTAGATGAACATTCGCCATGTTTTATTGCAAAATTTGGGGACTATAGATGATTAAATGACCATTCAAGGGGAGATTTAGCACAAATGACCCAAAATGTAGTCTGGACAAAGCTGCATGTTGCATTGGCCTGTTCCCAAGAGGTGCTCATGTGGAAGCCGTATTTCTTCTTCATGTGTGTATCTTCATTAGGCTTTTCTCCATCACACACACACAGATGAAGACGTTTGGTACAGTTAACCAACCTTGAGGCATTTTATTCTGTTTTTGCTAAAAGGCCCATTTAAATATAGCAGAAATGTTCTATCCTTCCTTTGATCTGTGTCTCGACACAATCCTGTCTCCCAATTCCACCCACAGTTCTCTGTTTACCATCTACTGAGTCCTTAAATTGTCACTTCCTTTCATTTCAGTCACAGCTGGACTGCAGTGATGCTGTAAAATCAGTCGTACCAGTAAACACTCTAAATGGCTTCATAAAAAATAGAGTTCTTAAAATAATAGTCCAGATCTTTTGAAGTGAGGGTCTGTGGAAAGACTATGAACAATTATTTCTGAACCGCTTCAGTTTGGAGGAATGAGGAGCTGACARTTAATTTGGCCAAGAGCAGAGTTGAGTTTAACCATTTTCAAATATTCCAAATGTCCAAATTTGAAGACTTTTCCGAAGCGGCCGACAAATGCGTACTTCTTTTGCCACGATTTTAAGGACAGGTACCATGGATCTTCAAGTAAGAGTCCCTGCAGAACGTGTTTTCCTGTGGGCGGAGATGTCCCAAATCGTCATTGGTCGAGGTCTTAATGTGGGCGGAGACGTCCCTGCTCGTGACTGGCGGAGGTCTTGATGTGGGCGGAGATGGCCCAAGAGATGTGATTGGTCGGATTGACGGTGGGGTATGAGGCTGGAGGCAGCGGGGAGTAGCTTGGCCAAGTCGGGCAGGAAGAGTGTTTTTTTAGATTAATTCTAGTCATAAATTGAGAAAGGGAAGTGCTGCACAAAATTTGAATGTCATACATGTGAAAGGATGTGTAACAATATGRCTYGGTTAAAACATCCCTAACCAGCCTGTAAAAAAATATTGATTTTTAGCGATTTTTTTACAGGCTGGTTAGGGATGTTTTAACCAAGCCATATTGTCATGAATGACGTTCAAATTCCGTGCAGCTAGCTCTTTCCTTTCTCATGACTAAAATTAATCTTAAAAAAACAGGCTGCTTCCTGCCTGACTTGATCAAGCTACTCCCCGCTGCCTTCAGCCTCCTCAAACCCCGTCAATCCGACCAATCACGTCTCTTAGGCCATCTCCGCCCACATTGAAACCTCCGCCAATCTCGAGTATGGCTGTCTCCACCCACAGGACAAAACCTACTGCAGAGACCCCTTACTCTGGATCTTTCTCAGCCTACAATATCCCGTGATGCATTGTGGGCCGACGTAAAAATTTCAATCGGTTGTGTTGTTAATGCTTTTGTCCTTTGTAATAGACATGTTTTAAAATATTATTCTTGTCAGAAATCAAACGAGCGAAATAAACGTGCACCTACATATAAACGTGTCCCTTAGTTCTTCAAGCCTTTAAGCTAATTTTGTTCTGATATTAATAACGCTAAAATACTGATGTTTTTCTAATTTCCATCTCATTTTGTTTCTGGCTAGGCGACAGGACGTATGCTGGAGTACGGGCGGGATGCTAGACCATTCAAATTCAAAGCCACTTTTGTCCGGTCTTCGCGGTCCACCAAGGACCCGSCYCACCTAGACTGGGTAGGCTGGGTCCTTTGGAGGACAGCCATTATGTTTTCAAAAGACCCAATAAGGAGATAAACTGAGTTTAAAATTTAGACACCTCAGAGCCACAACACAGACAACAGGACATGAGCTCAGGGGTTTGCCATTAAATTTTATAAAGACAATTTGGCCTCAAAATAATGATTTTTGTCTGAATTCTAATTTTTCTTTCATTATTACCATGATTCTATAACAATGACTGCACTAAAACAAGCTGTAGGGATAAACTGTATTAATGATCTTTGCAGAAACTCATCCTCAGAAAGCGTCACCAGGTCCAAACGTCCTGAAGCCAGTAATATTCACAGCAGCCTCTGTGAGACTTCGACAGGCACTAATTGGCCAACGTTAGCACGAGAACAGTAAAGGTGGTGGGCACAATGTAAACATCTGCACAAACATCAGCATGATTGGCTTTTTTTGCGCGCGAGGACGGCGGCTCGGTGCAATTAGCGAAAGTTCAAAGCGGAGCCGGGTGCAAACGGAGCGTCTCGCGCAGTAATCACAGAGGAACCTCCGACCTCCGGAGCTGACCTGTTAATTAAACATGTCAGAGCGCTCTCAGCAGCTGGGCCAAGGTGCAGAGGAGGAGGAGAGGGGAGGTGGCAGCGGCGCTTCTACTTCCTCTGCCGCTTTTCTTATTATGAAGACGTAACTCCTCCCGCTGTCTGTTTCCTGATGAGGGATGTCAGTCTGCCGCGGCGAGGACAGCAGCCAAGCTCTGTGCATTATTCATGCTGCTTGTAAATTGGCCAGCTGTGGAGGCGCTCAGGAGAAACGCCACCCCAGCCCACCTCCTTCCCTTTTCTCACGCAGCGAGGGGGCTGCTGGKTTTCCAGCGGCGTCGTTAGGCACAAACCCCCGTTTCATATCGTTTCTCCATCATCTATAACKCTGCAGCCGTGCCTAGTTGTTGTGTTTTTCTCCGTATGTACTGTCCCACACTGAATTATACAATATGCACAGCCTCTATCCCACCTGTTCGCTCATGTATTGCCAAATACACACGTGTTGTGCTTTCCCCTTTCYTTCCTTCTTGTATAAATCTATGGAAGTGCCAGTGGGCCTAATGCAATTCTAAATTATTGGGACTTGGGTAACTCTTCTATATTGCTTCCAAGCCCAAACATATTTTGGACGAGAACCCAATAAAGCCTCGGTGATTTATGAGCCGTGCTTTCCTCTTCTGTATAGGTATCCAATCTGTTTTCTTTCTTTTTTTTCTTTCTTTTTTAAAGCAATCTTGAAAGGGGCATATCTGTAGAGTGATAAGGAGAATGTTGATGATGATTGTTTCTTCATTCAGCACAGGGACCAGAGGTGGAGGAGGGAAAAGAAAAAGAACAAATTGATGCCATTAAACTTAATGGAAATGTCGGCTGTGTGTGAGAGTGACATCCAAACAATAGCTCTGTGTTTTCTCTAAAAGGAAAGAGGGAGGTAAAAAAAATAAAAATCATCCCTCTTCTCTTCTCTCTTCTGTCTCTGCCTCCTYGCATATCTGCAGATAACAAATATGCCCCTGCGGTGAGTCTAAACGGCTTTATATTCATCCTGGGCGGAGCCTACGCGCGAGCCACCACCATCTACGACCCAGACAAAGGCAACATCAAGGCCGGGCCCAACATGAATCACTCTCGGCAGTTCTGCAGGTAAGCGATATTTTATGTTGGCAGCTTTATATGGGAAGTCTGGAACGTGTCAGAAAACAAAAATCTGCCCAAAATTCTGACATCAGCTTTGTAATAATGTAAAACACCTCCACTTTGATGTAACTGTGTAAAGAAAACAAATAATGCTAAAGCTGCTGCCAGTGACCGACAACACCACACCTGGGTCTCTCTTCCTGACTGCCAAAGTAAATGAGAAGCAGACTAAAAAATAAGCCTCARACAGCTGCTGCCTGAAAGCTATAAGTCAGATYTTACAACTTCTTGAACTGTGAGCAGCAGCAAACTGTGATGTCACGTGTAATTTCCAGGGTTCCTACAGCTTAGGGCAAGTTAAATCTAAGACTTTTTAATGCTTTTTAATGCTTTTTAATGCCACTTGAAAGGAAATTTAAGACCAACTTCACAATGAACACAAATGTGACCAAATATATATATACAGTATATATACTGTATATATATA
>NW_013952641.1:409186-410393 GCF_001266775.1 Austrofundulus limnaeus | reverse complement strand
GTATAATGTCTTGTGACGTCCACGGCCTACCCCAGTTACCACTACTGTGCATGTGTGTCAAGGACAGAAAGGCAGATGTGGCAGTGGAAGGTGTCAAACCAGTTTGGAGAGAAAAACAAAGTAAAGAACAAAAAAAAAAAGATTAATCAATTATTAAATTAGTCGTCGATTATTTTAATAATCGATTAGTCGTTGACTAATCGACTAATCGTGGCAGCCCTAGTTACCATTTATTTTAATATTTGAGACAAATACAATCATCCTATTTACAATGTGTTCACATTTTTAAGACCTCTGAAAGCTTGATTTAAGACATTTTAAGGCTATTTAAGGCCTTATTTTTGGATTGATGAATTCAATGACTTTTAAGGCTTTTTAAGGATCCGTAGGAACCCTGAATTTCATGTGTCTACAGTGTTTTATGTAAATATAACAAGTTAAAAATAACTCTTTTCTAGTTTTGAAAAGAATATTGGAGCTAAAATATATTAGACTCTGTGAAAGCTTGGCTGTAATTTAAATCCTGAGGGGATTTGAAGAAAACTAAGTTGTATAGCAGTGAGAGACACCTTGGATAAAAGAAGTCATAAGTATCCATGTTTTAATGTGTAATTTGTAAACGTACCATAGAAATATGTGACCCATCACATCGAGCTGAGGATTAAGTCACAGAGTCGTACATGTCAACTCCATCGGATGTTTACCTGTATGTTGATCTTCAAAAATCTGTCATTTTCACAAAAAAATAWTCTGTCTCTCAGACAGGAAACAACAGGTCAGTGGGGGGTTGGGGGGACAAGCAGATTATTGGCTGCAGGGACAGGAGCAGGGAGAGGTGGGGAACTTATTTCTAGCGGCAGAACGGAGATGGTTATTTGATTTTGTTTATTTATTTTRTATCCTACAGGCTCCGAGACGTGAAAATAATTGGAAGGGTTTTTTTTTTCTATACGTCTGTAAACCTGCAAAACGGGACAATCCGTACAACCTGACGTGTGCAGTGGGATGTGGAGGAATAGGCAGCTATTGCATTTTATCCAAATATAATGAATAAATGCCTTATCAGTGGAGCATTTGAATGAAGCTCTTTTTTGAGTAGTAGCTAAAAAAAAAACAAATTTTGAGAAAAAACACTAGAGCTGGGCGATATGATCAAAATTTTATATCACCGTATTTTCAACATTTTCACCGGTTTCACGGTATTTGA
>NW_013952641.1:407036-408203 GCF_001266775.1 Austrofundulus limnaeus | reverse complement strand
TTGTCCGGTATTCAAAAAATTCATATCATAACAAAAATAAAAACCGGTATTGGTACAAAACGGTATACCGCCCAGCACTAAAAAACACCTTAAATTTTTGTCATTTTTGCTACGAGCTAGCAAAACACTTTTTGTCCTTCCCAGCTCGTTAATCTTAAAATCCAAATACTATTTGAGTTTTCTTTTCTTGTTTTCATTAGAATAGCCTACAAATAGAATTCAGACCAAATATAAATATTACCACGATTAACAAGACAAATCAAGCTGGAATCTGAAAATGAGCCAAGGTCACTTGACTTAATCCTCAGTTTGACGTGATGGCTCACATATGTGGTAGTTTGAAAAGGATTTGAAAGTTTTAGAAAGCTGACTTTAGTGAGATCATCTGTTCGTTCAATATTCAGTGTAAAAATCAGCAAAACCCATCAAACTTACAGAATGCAYAGAGGTTTATCATAACACCAGATCAGTTGGGACTTTCYGTGACCTGTTTAAACTTTGAATGTGAAATCTGCCTGAGCTGMGTTTTCTCATATTTCACCAAAATCCTGTTGATCTTTTTTTTATTTTCTCACTGTTTATATATATTTTTTAATATATTTGCAKCGCTACTAAAGGTCAAAGCACTGTTTTGGGTTAGGATTTTATGCTTTATTCCAAATCTTTAGTGGTTATTGACACTCATAACATCATTAATATAAGATCCTACAGATATCTTTTAGGTTCACGCAGCAGGTATGACCAGAAAATATAAGTCTGATCATAGAAAACCTCAAATTTTTTTATATAAAATAGGCTTGTTAATAATGTCAGTCTTTGTGTGGTACCACAGGTTGCACAGGGAGAATGTATTCAGGCTGTTTTAATTAAAGCAGGAACAAAAGCAGCTGCTGATGTTTCCAGAAAGATGCAGATCAGCAGTGAAACTTGGCCCTCGGTGGGAAAATCATGATTTTTTTATTTATTTTCTTTTGAGATTTGCCTGAACAGAATCTCTGCTGTGCATCAAGCTGTGAGAGGAGGGAGGGGGGCACATACATTCAACAGCAGACTGTTTAATTTAATCAATTTTCCTTCAGACTCTTTTGATTATCACAGTGACATTTAGGTGATTCTTTATTCTGAAGGTGGTTTTATTCACAGTTCTCTGGGTGTTTTTGTGTTTTA
>NW_013952641.1:404380-406568 GCF_001266775.1 Austrofundulus limnaeus | reverse complement strand
TCATCAGATATTGTCCAAGATTAACCTTCAGGGTGGATATAGCTCGCTAGCAGCCTCGCACCGATGACCTAGTCGACGTCATCATTTACCCAGAATGCTTTGCGTGTAAATAAAATGGCTCCATCCATGTAATATATTTTTTAATTTTTAGTTTAAAAATTATAAAAACTGAACATCCTACAGTATTTTTACAGTCTTTATTTTAAAGTTAAAGTATATGTTTATTAAATAAAGTCTAATGTTACAACTAATCGGGGATCCCTTTAATATTCCAGTCAAGTCGACCCACTGAGGTGTGCAGTTTACCGGATAATAAACTCGGTTTTCAGGCCCTTTTTTCTGTTGTTGTTGTTGTTTTCCAGACTTTGAAACAAAAAAAAATGCATGCATGAAATACATTTGGGAG
Organism: Austrofundulus limnaeus; assembly: GCF_001266775.1. NCBI lineage: Eukaryota > Metazoa > Chordata > Actinopteri > Cyprinodontiformes > Rivulidae > Austrofundulus > Austrofundulus limnaeus. Next base: position 406,162 of record NW_013952641.1, on the reverse strand, counting down.
GCAATTACAGACGGTGATCTTATGTGCAGAATGTGCAGCATAAATCATGTTGTCAGAGTTATTGATAAGCTGCACCAGCAGCACACCAGGCAGCTGTTCTGCTACATTTAACTAAGTCTGACACGAGAGGGAGGAGGCGGCGGCGAGGACGACAAACACGAGCGAGAAGCCCTCYGAAATATCTGCGAGTGAATCCCTCAGCGCCGAGGATGAAGCCTGGCAGGTCATCGTGCAGGAGAGCAGATTCAGCCTTTGTGGAATAATCTTCCTGTGTCGACAGTGTGTTGGATCTGCAGGATGGCGTGGTGTTTTTTTTTTTTTGTTTTGTTTTGTTTCTGTGTGTGCGCGTGCATTTTATGTAAATGCAGATTGTTTCTAAAGCCCAATAGAAGAATACAAAGCTCTAATCAGCTTATGAGCCAAAGTTTTAATCCTTTCCACACGCAAAAACTCCTGCTTCTGTTTATCATATCAAATGGGCACATTTGTGCAGATATTTACATTTTCATTAGTCAGAGATACGACGATATGTGCGTTTTTTTTTTAAAACCCTCTTTGTGTTGTCAGCTCGACTTTCAGCGTGTTTGTTGTCAGATTGAGACTGGGCGAGCTYGTTTCAAAGCCACAGCAGCTAAGCGGCTCTCCGACACTGATGACCTCGTGTTGCGCGCTCGTCCTGACAGGCTGTGTGAAAAGTGTCAGGATTTCCATCCCCAGGAGAAAGTTTGACAAGTTGACACTTTCTGTTTGGAACGGGAGCCAGAGCTTCTGGAGCGGCCCCTTAAAGATTCATCAATGGAGAAGTTTTAGAGGAACTTTTATGAACCGATAATCTCAAGTGTTTAATCTGAAAAAGGTCAAAATAACATGTTTATATTGGCCGACAAATCCAGCATGTGCTTCCTGTGATTGTTTTACAGTAAACACTATTTTCAGTTTTTACAGGAAATTTCATTTCAGTGAATGTTAAAGGGATAGTTCTGTCATTTTCTCATCATCAGTGCCTTATCAGACCTGAGATCAGAGCAGAGGATGGAGAGAAAGACTCCAAACTATAATTGCTCATCAAATCAGGGCCTGTTTTTAATAATGTTTCAGGCTTTATAAACCTTGTGTGCAAACTCAGGGCCTGCATCCTTCGAAGGCYRAGTTTGTCCAAATTTGAAGACTCCTCCGATGTGGCTCACAAATGTGTCCTYCTTCCCTGATTTGAGGGACTTGTCTGGTGCATCCTTCATGCATTGTGAGCAGACAGATTTTTTTGTTTTATTTTAATAAAGGCCGATGAAGCAAGACAAAGGAATAGAGTAAAAAAAACTTGCTGTACGAAAATTGAAAGTTTAAAGTGGTTGTGTTTTTGTCATTTTCATAGACGTGATTTTTATTATTGTCAGAAATCAAACGAGCTCGTATGATGAAATGAACGAGTACGAACGGCRGGTCCCTTAGTTCTTCAAGAATTGCCTTTAAGCATATTTTATATTACTAATATGCTGATATTTTGCTCATTTCTATCGAATTTAGCTTCTGTTTAGCATCGCCCTGTTTGCTAGGCTACAGGACTTACGTCGGGGTTAGGCTAGACCGTCCAAATTCACAGCCACTGTTTTCCGGTCTTCACGGTTGACCAAGGACACAGGAAAAAAAAACCAAACAGAAAAAAAAACAGCTTTCTTTGTGTTCAGCACACGATTCATGTAGCCTAAAACTGTCCATCTTACCAAGTTTTAAAATCTTACATCCAGCCAAAAAGTCTTTTTGATCTTGTTTTGAGACTCATTT
>NW_013952641.1:397741-403195 GCF_001266775.1 Austrofundulus limnaeus | reverse complement strand
TGATTTTAAGTGGCTTCCCCTTTTTTTCCCTAATCGTTGTGAACTCACCGCTTTCTGTCTCTTTGCGTCACTCAGATCAGTGAACGCCATCGCAGCTCCATGTTTTTTGTCGCTTTGAGTGAATTACGTAGGTTAGAGCAGACGTTTCTTTGTGGAGAACGCTTTGCAGYAGTGACATTTACACAACAGGAAGAAACGTGACGGAGAAGAGAATGGTGTTTTTTTTTATCCCCTCTTCAGTGATGGATTTGACAAATTCCTTCTCTCTCCACTGTGTCAGGAAGAGAAAATCCGGTGTGGATTTACCAGAGATATTTCAAAACCAGATGTTTTTACCTCTGTGTGACCTAGTTCTTTTAACATCTTGCTTAACAGGAAGAAACACGATCATATTTGGGTCAAATCGGATTTAAAGGGGAATTTTTTTTTCCTTCAGTGTGGAATTCCAGTTTGTTGACATTATCTGGAGCAGATTTTATTTTCCTTCCCTCCTCCAAACACACGGTTACKTTCTGCGACAAAGACAATAAGATGGAGAGAGAGAGGGAATTCCTCCTCCATATCTGAGCTGATATTCAAGTTGGGTTAGTTCCTCTGGATAAAAAGCACAATATTCACCCTGTGACTGTTCCCATAGATGTTATCTGTTGATTCTGTCTTTCATCAGTCCTCCCAAAAACCCCTTTTCTGCTTTATACAGTGTGTTTCATTGGTATTCTGTAAATACAGGAAGGAAATATGTATATTTTAAAACTTGAAAGCAATTCTGTATAAATGTTTTTAGAAAATAAAAAAAAAYGATAGGCTGGATTAAAAATATGTCTGTAAATCTGTACCCAAAAAAGGAGAAACAATTGTTACTATTGAGAACCTAATACAAAAAAGAAAAAAAAAACTAAAACATTGTCATGTCTGTTTTTTGTGTCACATATTTCAAAAAGGTGGAAACTTGCACCACACGTACAGTTTGCAACTTTTTATTCAAGTATATCAACAGCAGTTTTATTTAGAAATACAGTAAATGTTTCATTTCAAATATGAACAGGTGTGTAAAATAACACAAAAAGAACACAACGGACAGAAGCTACAAAATGTTCAGAACAGAAGTGAGGGGAGGGGAGGGGAGCAAACCTTTCTGCATACTGGACTAAAAAAAGTCTCAACTACCAGACAAAAATTGGTTGTTAGTCCAAACTGGCTACAATGTGTGACATTTAACATCCAAATGGGTTTACAAATCCGTAAAAGTGACTCTTTTGGCAAAAAATTGGAAACAAAGTGAAAATTAGTTTGTTTTTCCTTCACTGGGATCCACTAGATAAACTGTTAAATATCCTCAGGCTAGTCTGTTCCAGTATGTCAGTCTGTAACAATTCAGAAAACAGAACAATCAAATAAATAGAAAAAGCTCGAAGGGCATTTTGTCCCATGTTGAACCTGAGAGACCGTAAACCCTTTTATTACCCCTCCCCCACCGACCAACGCCGAACAAACCTGCTACACAAACGCTAAACAGTTCAGCAAAACAAACAATAAATCTGCTMAAATGGACTCGTAATGCTCCCCGGATTTGTTACAATTCAAAACATACAAAACATAAAACTATTTATTGTGTTTAAAGTTTTAAAAAATTACAATAAATAAAACAATGAGATGAAAATCTGAAAGAAAGGAGGGAAAAAAGGCGACAGGTTTGTGAAGAGGCAAAAATTCCTTATTGATGCTAAAAAAGGTGATCTAAAAATGTCTTAACGTCATCGGAAACAAACAAAACAATTACAGTCATCTTTTTAAAATCTGCACTCATCATCTGGCTCAAATGCAAACAAAAAACAATCAGAGATATAAACTCATGGATTACTGCAGCAGCTCTGGTTGACCTGGTACCTACAACCATTCTGTAGATGTTGCAACAGTATTTTTTTAAAACAAATTTAAGGGGAGGACAAATACTGGTTTTGTACTCAGTAAACAGAAAATAAATTAAGCTGAGGTAGCTTCGGTTGTTCCTCTGCAGCAGTCCGAGTGCTAACCTGTCGTTGCCAGTTTGCATACTGTCTGTTTTTGTCACTTAGAACTGGAGGAAAGGCAGACGTGAGCTGGGCTCAGAGGACCCGAGAGGTTTCAGGGGGGAAAAAACAAAGGGGGTCTCCAGTCTACATCTACTGGAGATGTTTTTTTTTTATTTAGAAAACATCTCATTCTTATAAAGCTTCAGGAAATACCTTAATTTACCACAGTTTAAAAAAAAAAAGAATAAAACTTTCTCCAGCTTTTCTCTGTCTGGTGTTGAAAACAAATCCGAACACTCAAAGGAAAAAAAGGAAAATCACGTAAAAACATTTTAGTGGCGGGCTCTGCCTAGAACGGCCTTGTTCATTATAAATCCACCCATGCAAAAAAGCAGTTGAAGCAAAGCGTTTTAATAAAAATAAAAAGTACAAAATCATGAACAAATGTACAACATAATACGTGTGTAATGACCATTTGAGCGTGTTCACAAAGAGACGGCCGGAGATCAGCCGCCGTGGTGTCAGCACCGTTCGAGGGAGCGTGAGAACACTTGGCACATCTAATCCATCGACTCGCACCGTTAGATCTTTGCATATGRTAAAACCGGGGGGCTGTAGTCCAGCGCTCATTACACCGAACCCGACCTCCCCACAGCTGGTCTAGTTTGACGGGATGAGAATAAATTTAGAAAAAAAAAAGTATTTTTTTTGTGTTGAGTGGTGAAGACGGATCAGGCCAGACGCAGACACAAACATGTGAGGTGGGTGGGCTGTTAAGTTCAAACTAACTCGAGATGTTGAACATGTTTGATTCTAGTGTCATAAATAGAAACTTTCAGATCGTTGTGAACTCTGGGGCTATAACCCTCCCTATCATAGAGCCTGTTTACAGTCAGGGTTTAATAAGGCACACGCTGGGCAGTGCAAACTACAGTCGCCCTCCTGTTTGTACTGCTTCCAGGTCCTCGGTTGGGGCTGTGGTTGGTGGGTAAAATCTGGGAGGGTACAGACCAACAGGGAGGGAAAACATTCAAACTGTGGATCCATCAATMAAGTGAGGGTTCAGCTACGACGAGCTGTTCGAGGAGATGACGATCTGCCAGAGGAGTTCTGTTTAGTGAGGAGGTTTTCAGGACTGAGACTCTTTAAAACAACTAACGCTGAGGGGGGGGGCTAACAGCGCCCCACACCTGATAACTCTAACGAAGCTCCCGATCCCGCTGCGCTAACCTCGTCAAGTTTGTGCCCGTGCTCAAACAGGTTTGTGAGCGTTTGTTCGAGGGGAGCATCCTTGTCGGCGGCTCAGAAACTGAACAGGTCGAGCAGCTGAAAGAATCAACCACATGATAAGAGTTCCTCTCCGGGACACAGAGGGCTTCACCAGTGTGGTTCAATGATTCAGATCTCCATCTGTCCTCTGCTGATGGCTCTCTGCAGCCACACTTCTGCTGGTGAGGGTCTCAGTGTGTGTGTGTGTGTGTGTGTGTGTGTGTGTGTGTGTGTGTGTGTGTGTGTGTGTGTGTGTGTGTGTGTGTGTGTGTGTGTGTGTGTGTGTGTGTGTATGAGCTGCCTGCTGTGGAGAGAAGCGGTCAGGTCGTGACATCTCCAGATCTGTTGGTTTGAAAAGTGTTTCCCAAGAGCAGCATGGTTAAAAGGTTAGGATAGCACCCGATTAGCACCAGGGTTGCCCGTCACTGTTGGTGTGTGTGACACACACACACACACAGACACACAAACACACCTCCAGGTGTTTGGTTGTGTAGAATGGGGTCTGGATCTGGCCAGGTTCCTGAGATGATAGCACCATTAAATGTCTCTGTTCTCATCCTCGTTTTCCAAGTGAGATGGTGTTTCATTTTTGTGTGTGTGTGTGTGTGTGTGTGTGTTGAGAGGTTGGACTCAGAAGCTCCTTTGTGTTCTCTCACTGTGTGTGTGTGTCTTTGTGGTCCCGGGCTGTTCAGGAGCTACCTGATTGGTGTGTTGTCTCCATCTCACAGGAATGTATCAAAATGCTGGCTTCTCTCCTCCATCTCCTGTAACACACACACACACACACACACACACACACACACACACACACACACACACACACGGATCAACACATGCCGCTTAATCCCAGCCAACACAGCACAATTGGATGTGTGTACAAAGCATCTGCGCACCACAGCTTCAATATTACTGGGAAATTTCCCACAGCAAACAAACRGCTTTCACCGTGATAAACGATGTAAAGTGAGGCTAAGCTGCGCTACAGTAAGACGGGCGATATTTTCTCAGCGTGAAAACAGCCGAGTTTGACACAGACTACATCTGAATGGAGCCGGAGGAGGAGAGATGGATGTTAGGCTGCGATAGAGCGTGATTAATGCCTTGAAGATGCTCTGCTGTGTGTGTTCTCTCATCTGAATGGTTGATCGCTGCGACACGAGCCTTTACCAAATATCAATTTCAGCAAAAGTTGAAAAAAAAGAAAAGAAAGAAAAACTTTGGAGCAGAAAGCAATTTTACACTTCTAAAGATGGGGAAACTTTTTCATTGAGGAACACTTCTTTATGACAAAGCTTTGCATTGCACAGCTTCCAGGACCCATCAGAAGGACAGGGCTGTTTTACAGGATTACCAACAGGAAACTCAGCAGGTGCTCTTTCTTTTTGGTTGTTATTAAAAAGTCTGGAGGCTGTGAGCGATGAGCCCAAGATTCTCTCTCACATATTAAACGTATATAAAGCTCAAATTATTTGAAGAAATGWTGCTCAAGCAGATTGTTATTGTTAATAATGCTTGTTTTCTTGATCTTACATGGTAATAGCATGAAAATAGTGTTTGAACTGATGGGCTTAGTGTTCACCATAAACCTGTGTCTCCATTTGAAGAACCATGAGACACGTTGTCACACAGGTATTCTTATACAACTTAATGTAAGCTGAACTCAAATACTCAGATTTCTCTTGTTGGATTATCAGGGCAAACTTCTCTGCATCTTTGCAGTGAAAGCTTGAATTGTTCTCCCTGGTTGATGACCTGGTTATGAGCGATGGGCATTTTACGCAAAAACAAATTATTCAGTAATAATTTGATTTCCAAATGTTGCCCCTGCAGCTGTTTCATCAGCAGCTGTTACATTTTCAAGCCAAAAGTGGGCAAATAGGTCACAAGCTTTTCCTCCGTCATATTTTACGTCTCTTCAGGCCCAACAAAAAGTCTTCCATCAGATTTAGGGCTGCAACTAACGATTATTTTAATAGTCGATTAATCGGTTGATTATTTTTTCGATTAATCGGCCAAATCATTAAAACGCTTAATTACATGAATATAAGTAGATATAAATTAAGTTAACTCCTTAAGGATGCAAGTTATTGATAATGAATTAATCTGAAGTTGAATAAGCAGCCATTTTTTAAAAGAAACTGAGTTTTCTCTTGAATCAAGAGGGTCTTCCCAT
>NW_013952641.1:394258-396302 GCF_001266775.1 Austrofundulus limnaeus | reverse complement strand
GACAGAAAGGCAGATGTGGCAGTGGAAGGTGTCAAAGCAGTTTGGAGAGAAAAACAAAGAAAAGAACAAAAAAAACAATTTATTATTAAATTAGTCATAGACTATTTTAATAATCGATTAGTCGTCGATTAATCGATTAATCGTTGCAGCCCTAATCAAATTAGTTCTGTTTTTAYGCTCTTGTTGGAGGATATTGCAGCACTGTTCAGAGAAACTGATGAGTTGTACAGGAACCAAACCTGGCAAAGATTATTCACCTACTGCGCCAAGTTGTCTGAGATATATAAAAAAAAAGGTCAAATGAAATAAACAAATACAAGGCCAACAGAGAGGCGCACAAAGAAATAGATTTCACTGAACGCACTTGAGGTAAATAACATCGTGGAGTTTGACTAAGTACTGCTCAGGCTTCTGTGTTGCTGTGGTAATTAATGCTTATCAGCTGTTAAATCTACATGTCTGGCTGCTGTCCTTTTAGTTTTGTGTTCGAACACTTTTCACTGTGACGATTGTATTCAGTGTTGCAGCATGTGGAGCAGAGATTGTGCACAAACAGTCTGGTTGATGTTTTTAAACATATTGTTTGACAGGTTTCAGGGCAACGCTGCAGAACCAGCTTAAAGCTGCCAGACTCAGGTTGATGCTTAGTTACCCCTCACCTTCTCTGACCTGTTAACAGTACAGGCAGAGTCAAAAGCCTCAAGACACTCTTATTTCAGAAGTAAATGTACCCCATTAAATAAAGGGTGAGGGGGCCTATCTTTAGGTTATATCCAGGGCATGGCCACCATCTTGAAAGCTGCCATATTAGATCGAGGGAAGGTCTTTCCAAAGATGGGACCCATCTGTTTCCTGGAATATTCAGATGTCATTTTCCCTCGTCTTTTCTTTTCCAATGGGAAAGGGGTCATGCAGCAAAGGCGGCCAGTATCGTCTCAAACGGATTTCTGCAGTCCCATTTGCAATATCTCTTGTGGTTTTAAAGCTATCAACACATAAAGTTAAAACTTTTGTTGTTTGTCACATGCAAGCTCTGGATTCAGCACCAGGGACACTGAACACACCAAACAGCTGTTCATCACAGGAAACATTTCCCATTCTTGTTGCAACTTTCTGTGTTGATAACTTCTTAACCACAGGAGATATTGTACATTTCATTGCAGCAATGCATTTTTGAGACAACTCTGACTTTCTTTGATGAGCTTAAAAGATAGCCCCCCCTCACCCATTACTTGCAGGGGTGTTCAGATATTTAATTTTTCTCTTTTGTTTCTGAAATACAAGGGTGTCCTGAGTCTTTTGACTCACTCTATATATAGTTGGTTCAGTAATGTTCTATCCCTGTCTAGTGCGACTGACTAAAGCTCTGAAAGCCAAGATGCTGTGGTTCCTTTAAAACCCAAGAGAAACGATTTGACAGTTTGTCTCACAAATATCATAATTATAAAATTAGTAAAAAAATAAAAATACKTCATCAATACAATTCACACTTTCATTCATCTATTTATGACAGTTGTCAAAAGACTTGACACCCATCTCATTTGAACTCAATCCACTCCCACCTAAATGTTTTGTTTTGCAAATAAGTTTGTAAAACTTCTGACAGATTAACTAGAAAACTGCCAAATGTGTATTGTTTCTGGACAAAAAAAATGTTTAACAATCTTCTGACAGATTCAACAATAAAATAATAAGCGGCTTTGTTTTTGTAGTTATAAAATGAAATTTTTTTTTTTTTATAAAGCTTCTCTCTTTGTGGAATTGTTCACCACTGACACAAAGATGAAAAGAATGGCAAACACGCTGGTGAGAGTCACATAAGGTGCAAACTTTGAATACGTTACCAGCACGGTGATATACAGTGGGGAAAATAAGTATTTAGTCAGTCACCAATTGTGCAAGTTCTCCCACTTAAAAAGATGAGAGAGGCCTGTAATTGACATCATAGGTACAGTGGGGAAAATAAGTATTTAGTCAGTCACCAATTGTGCAAGTTCTCCCACTTAAAAAGATGAGAGAGGCCTGTAATTGACATCATAGGTAG
>NW_013952641.1:378171-393622 GCF_001266775.1 Austrofundulus limnaeus | reverse complement strand
TCTCATAGTTGAGGTCTACCTATGATGTCAATTACAGGCCTCTCTCATCTTTTTAAGTGGGAGAACTTGCACCATTGGTGACAGACTAAATACTTATTTTCCCCACTGTACGATGGCATACGTTACTGTGTATCAATGCCAGCCAATCATTTTGAACATGTACAAATTTTTCAGCGCAAGCTGATGTGTGATAAGTTAGGCATAAGTTCACACACGTTACCTGTAGGATATACATAAGTTGGGCAACTGTGTAACGTACGAGCAACCTATTTATAACATTTTGGTAATTTGACATTTTCAACATCTAACTGATGACCCTAGAACTTAATGAACATTTTTAAAGCTTAGAGCTAACATTTGCCAGCATTTTGTGGTTCAGTTTTATTGAGGGTACAAATGATGAACAACCCATCACTTCAGCTAGAGTCATAAGGTGCAGAGATCCATAACCATCACCACAGAGATGAAGGATCCTGAGAGACTGCAACAAGATTACCAAACATAAATGACCTGATTGACTTGGCACTGTACCAATGAGCCAGTAAGATCAGGAGAATCAGTCAGTGCAGGAGGAGAAACTGGGTGAGATCATTGGGAGGCGACAGGAGGATGGCTTGTACAACCAGCTTTTGGTGGAACCCCTATATGAGTTCATTTGATTGTTAGGGATGTCCCGATCAGATACTCAGTATCGGTATCGGTGGCAGATATGGCCGTTTTTTGAACATCGGGTAGAATTGGATTTAGTCATGTGATCGGGCCGATCCAGTTTTCAGCATCATCATGCTTTACAACTGTTGTTAAGAAGTCAAGACGCACACAAGTATGCAACCATGTCCACAGTGTGGGAACACTTTTTAATGGAAAACAATGATGCTGAAACTGCATCTTGTAAAATCTGCAAACTGGATGTTTCTCGTGGTGGGAACAGCAGGGCTCACTTTAATACTACTAACCTTGTCACTTGGAAAGAAATAAAAAAATAAAGCTATCGGATCAGTATCGGAAAGACTAATCATTACAAAAATCAGATTGTATCAGGAGCCAAAAAAATCTGGATCAGGACATTCCTATTGATTGTTGCAATATGCAACAGTATGCAATATGGTATGCATTAATAAAAATGCTGTCATATGCTTGTATGAGGCTATGTTCACACTACAGTTAAATGCAACTCAAATCTAATTTTTTTGCCCCATGTGTCCCATAACAGATTTTTTCCTTACAGTCTGAATGTGACATTCCATTTTATCAAATCCGACCCAGGCCTTTTCAGTATGTGGTACTTAATCAGATACATATCTGATGTTTTTCAAAGTGACTGAAGTCTGAACACTTGTGTCATATTTTGTCTGAAAACTTGAATCTGTGAGTTGGGGAGAGCCTATAATAATGATACTAACCTCGAGTCATGTTTAAACCTTGTAGCTTCCCACGTCTTCAGCTACAGAACAGAAGTCCACTTGCTGTGTACTTGTTCTTTTAATTTTCCATGTCTTTAATGACTGATAATCCGCAGAAACATGATAGTAATGTCCAAGGTCAGTCGTGGACTTGATTGATACTTTTCTTTTAAAATGTTGCTTCATTTCAAAAAATAAATGCTGCACTGGAGCATTTGATTAGAGGCAGGTTCAGGTAAAAACAAAGAACAAAAAAAGCAGGTCAGATAATCTACTCTGATTGCACAGCAACTTCAGAATCAACATGCTAACCAATAGCATCCATTCTTAGCTAGTTCTGTAAACAGCAAGCTGAATGTGATGTCATAATTTTCTGCACATAAGAGCTGTGGAGTTTACACTGGAGTTAGATGGAAGTCACATTTAAAATATGTGAATGTTCACGCCAAAGAAATTTTCAATAATATCAGAATTCAGCTCTAAGACCTGCAGTGTGAAATTATGTTATGCATATGATAGGGTCAAGTTATAAGTTAGGTTCATGGGTTCAACATGGGTTATATATTCATTCAACTCATTAACAATACAGTATGTACAGCGGGTAAAATAAGTATTGAACACGTCACCATTTTTCTCAGTAAATATATTACTAGAGGTGCTAATGACATGAAATTTTCACCAGATGTTGGTAACAACCCAAGTGATCCATACATTCAAAGAAATCAAACCATAAATGTCCAGAAATTAAGTTATTTGTAATAATGTGGAACGGCACAGGGAAAAAGTATTGAACACATGAAGAAAGGGAGGTGTAAAAAGGCATGGAAAGCCAAGACACCAGCTGAACTCTCTCAGTAATTAGAAAGCAAGCCTGCCCCTTGTCAGTGCAAATTAATATCAGCTGGTTCAGTCCCAAATGATGACCAGGTATCACACAAGAACCATCTGATGATGGGTAAAAGTAAAGAGCTCTCTCAAGACCTTCACAACCTTATTGTTGCAAAGCATAATGATGGCATCGGTTACAGAAGAATGTCTAAACTTCTGAAGGTTCCAGTGAGCACTGTTGGGGCCATAATTCAGAAGTGGAAAGAACATTATTTCACCATAAACCGACCACGACCAGGTGCTCCTCACAAGATTTCTGACAGAGGAGTGAAAAGAATTATCAGAAGAGTTGTCCAAGAGCCAAGGACCACTTGTGGAGAGCTTCAGAAAGACCTGGAATTAGCAGGTACGATTATTTCAAAGAAAACAATAAGTAATGCACTGAACCACCATGGCCTGTATGCACGCTCACCACGCAAGACTCCACTGCTGAAGAAACAGCATGTTGAAGCTCCTTTAAAGTTTGCTGCACAACATTTAAACAAGCCTGTGTAATACTGGGAGAATATAGTCTGGTCAGATGAGACCAACACTGAACTGTTTGGATGCCAGAATACACATCATGTTTGGAGGTCAAATGGCACTGCACATCAGCCCAAAAACACCATACCAACAGTGAAGTTTGGAGGTGGGAACATCATGGTGTGGGGCTGTTTTTCAGCATGTGGTACTGGCAAACTTCAAATAATTGAAGGAAGGATGAATGGAAAAATGTACAGAGACATTCTTGATAAAAATCTGCTTCCATCTACCAGGATGATGAAGATGAAACGTGGCTGGACATTTCAGCAAGACAATGAGCCCAAACACAAAGCCAAGGAAACTCTCAGTTGGTTTCAGAGAAAGAAACTAAAGCTGCTGGAATGGCCCAGCCAATCACCTGACCTGAATCCAACAGAAAATCTATGGAAAGAACTACAGATCAGAGTTCATAGAAGAGGTCCACGAAACCTTCAAGATTTGAAGACTGTTTGTGTGGAAGAATGGGCCAAAATCACACCTGAGCAATGCATGCCACTAGTTTCTCCATACAGGAGGCGTCTTGAAGCTGTCATTGACAACAAAGGCTTTTGTACAAAGTATTAGATAAATTTCAGTAAGTGTGTTCAATACTTTTTCCCTGTGCCATTCCACATTATTACAAATAACTTCATTTCTGGACATTTATGGTTTGATTTCTTTGTATGTATGGATCACTTGGGTTGTTACCAACATCTGGTGAAAATTTCATGTCATTAGCACCTCTAGTAATATATTTACTGAGAAAAATGGTGACGTGTTCAATACTTATTTTACCCGCAGTACATGTCCATTAGCTTCAGCTGATCCTTTTTCTATCTTCAGTGTACATCTGCATGTTGAACAAAATATTCTCAAGTCTGCATAAGTTGTTTTAAACATAATGCAACAGGGTATCAAGAAGTCTAAAAAAACAGCACAGCTTAGAAGAGTCTCTCAGGCTGAGGTCAGAAAGAAGATTTTTTTAATTCATTTGTGAAGTGCACATATTTGACACCATAATTAATCGTTAGGTCAAAGCATGTACACTTTATAACCTGCCAACAGAAACAGATAAAGTATGTTTAGGAACAATTTAGTACTGGGGTCCTTGATGACGTTTAGAGAATTAAGCAGCAAGCTTCTGCAGCAAATGCACTTAAAAAGCTGAGTAACTTTTTGCAAAGTTCAGCTCACTTAACGAGTATGCTCGGCTCCAGCATTGCACAGATTAGGGTTAAAGGTCCAAGGCTAGAATAAAGTCTTTAATTGCTTTCTAAGACATAGTAAGAATATAAGACCATGCTCAGGGCAATACAAATTGCAATTTGTAGATAAAAGCGTATTTGGGATGTTGCTGTGCACAGGGCAAATATGGTCCCTGTGGCTTTAACTGCAAACTGGTTGCAGTTCACTCCATCTGCTGAAAGGTCAGCTCCTCTGAAGACAGAGAGGCCAAACCTAAAGGAGGACGTGGGAACGTAGGGGAGACAAATGTATGAACACGCTTCATTTCACTCCGCTCGACAATTTAGACACAAATACCACGCACTGCAACAGAGTGCAACATTTAGTGGAAAGAGCTGCTGCTGCATCTAATACCAGCTCTCCATGAAGGTGTGTGCATGTTTTTGCACTCTCTGGGGAGTTACAAAGGGATGACCTGCTGTGGAGTCAAGCTGCCTGTTGGAAACACAGGCAAACAAAACACGTGCCAGACGAGCTGACATTTCTGCTCTCCAAACACCAATTTAGGCTGGCAGTATACGACGGACCCAGACACGCGCCCTCCCTTCCTCCACCAGCGGGCCTGTCGGCAGGCAGCACCACCTGGCTGACTGCTCGATCTCTCTCTCTTTGCTGCTTCCACCTCTTTCTGACATGCTGACAGCTGGCTCTGGCTACCAGCTTCACCACGCAGCCATTCCCGGCCCCCTGTCTGCACTGACAGCCTACAGCAGCAGCAGATGACCAGATGGCATTCTGGGAAACTGTACAGCAGTCACCTCTGTATGGGAAACTGTCAAATGGAATTATTAATTAAAAGAAGAAAAAAAACATTGTCTAAATTAAGAATCTATTTTTGGTGTTTTGTGGTTTTATTGCAGCAGGAAGCTTTATTTAATTGAGTTTTAGGATGCCAAGTAAATGAATGAATTATCTAATGATCTACCGCCATGTTGGTTTACAATACAGGAACAAAAAAACCTTTTCATTCTCTCATTTCACATTTTTTTGGGTCAATGAGGCTCCTGAAACAAACGAAAAAAATCCTCTGCCTCTATCCTCTACCAAACATTTTGTTTTTGTTTCAACCCATCTCAGTGTGTAGAGCTGTCTGTTCCGATGCTCCAACAAGAGAGGCACATTTTAGATTTTATCTAAGTGCCTCTGTTTTTCATGGAGCCTGGAAGGTAAAAAGCAAAGCTGCATATCAAAGAACACTGAAACTCAGCCTGAGTTTTTCCTCACCAAAAAAAAAAAAAAAAAAACCTAAAAATTACACCTGACAATTGGACCTTAGTGAATAACTGCAACACATCTGACGTCTTATATTTCTGTTTCTTAAAACTCTAAATCTTCTCGTTGGTTAAAAGCAAGGCATTTTGGGAGTTGTGTGATTAAAAAGATAAGCTGGAATTACATAACAGTGCTGCAATAACTATAAACCAATTAGGCTGCTGATTATCGTCCTGACGTAATTATTATTCAGAATTGTTTATTACATATACATACAGGATATTAAAAAAGTTGTTAGATTTATTAGCCTGGGACCCAATTTGTTTCAAGACCTAAAGAACAATTAAAAAGTTTATTTTTGAAGTTTGGATTTGATCACTTTTGAACTATTTGACCTCTATAAAATTCATTATCAGTCCTAACAGTGACAAAGCAGTTTTGCTGATGCCTATAGATTTTAGTTTAGACAGTTTTAAAGCTCCTTAAAAACAATGTTCTTGACCTACTTTACATTCTTTGGAAATGTATATATTTTTTATTGTGCGCCTTCTTTCACCTCTTGTTGTCGTTACTTTGCGTCGCTGACTCCAGGAGCTTTAAACTCATCCACATTCAACACTTCTCTTTCAGCTTCACTGTCACACCTGTCTCACTCTTATCCTAACAGTGTATGTTCAGATCAACAAGAAAATAAAATGATGCTAGTTTTAGTCTTTACATCCAGCCTCCAGAGCAGTAGTACAAAAGGCTGCTAGATACAGACGACAGCTAAATGTTCTGCTCCAAAAGAACCATACTAAAAAAAGAAACCAACACTAAGCGAATTTTAATCCACAAGTCATTAGGAAGTTTTTAGCTGGATTTACTCCTTTAGATGAAAGTGCCAGCAGTACTTCACTGATTTCCTTTAATCAGTTTTCAAGTATCACTCTGCAGCTCTCTCCGCCTTCTCGTTCAAATATAGTCTCCTCTGGTTCCATGACTGAGAGTGACAACCAAATACCATCAGGCTTCAAAACAGCAGTCCTTAAAGTACTATGTGACGTCACGACTGTTCTGTCCATCATTTGCGCATTTATTAGCATTTTGCATGGACTTAAAATAACTTTAGGAAGATTTGCCATGGCCTAATTCTACATTTTCTATCTAACCCATGTACAGCCCGATGAGCTGAGAGAATTCCCAATACACTGATCAACAAAAAGTAAATGCACACATCTCTAATGTGCAAGTAGCCTTTTCAGCATGGTCTCTACACTACAATCCTCTGACAACACATGGACGTGTATCAAGTTAAAAACATTACGGAACACAGATCTAATAATCAAAACATGCATATTTATGATGCGACAAGGATCCCTGTTCAGTTATCTGATGTTAAAATTGCCAATTTGAATTTAAAACACAAATCAAGCCATCTGCCTGATTTAGAAATCTTATGCTCTGCTTGTAGAGCCACTCAATCAGACAACTATTAGGCTTTCATTACAGTCCTGTGCAAAGGTTTTAAACCATGCTCATCTTTTTTTAAATACTTTGCTTCCATGATGTTAGACATTCTGATGGTCTTTTTAATAGTTTCTGAAAGTCTTTCAAATTGTTTCTCAGTACTTTGGCTGCTTTAGCACTCATCTGACCAGTACCTGTTTTTGACTGTGACTGCATATTATAACGAACATGAACAAGTGGAAAACAATCAATTTCAGTCTGGAAAACTATTTACAACAAACTGATTTATCTGAAATGCATGTCTTCAAGAAAGAGAAAAAGTTTAGCAAAGACTCGAGAGATTCACCTTCCTTGTGTTGATCATCTTCTAGATGTCACATTTCCAGCTAACAACTCTTTGGAATTCATCTTATTGGTGCTAAAAAACTATTTTATGTGTGAAATTGGTTATCTTTGTTTTTTTTTTTTTGGGTGGGGGAGATTCAACAAAAGAAAAGAGAAATCGTTTTTGAGGCAGGCTGCTAGTAACAAAGTGTCCAGAGATTCAATTTAAAATAGATTTTTTTTGCCTTGTTGTCTCACAAGTGTTGATATAACACTAGTCCATCTTTTGAGTTTAGGTCCTTTTGAAGCCTGAGTGATT
Source organism: Austrofundulus limnaeus (assembly GCF_001266775.1). Lineage (NCBI taxonomy): Eukaryota > Metazoa > Chordata > Actinopteri > Cyprinodontiformes > Rivulidae > Austrofundulus > Austrofundulus limnaeus. The sequence continues at coordinate 386,281 of NW_013952641.1, read as the reverse complement.
CATAAGTTTGAGTCAAACTGCTTAAACAAAAAAAATCCTCTGAAATCGGTCCGATTCTGGACAGAAAAATAATTTTTTAAAGAGCTACGCAAGTAAAAAACAATGTTGTAAAAGCATTTAGAAAGCCAAAAGTACTATTGATCAAGACAATTTCAAAGACTACAGAAACACTCTGGCTGCTTCGTAGGAAAATATAAAGATACGAGGAACGCCAAGACTTTTTCACAATACATCACTATTTTATCTATCAGAATCATATAGTTTGGAACAAAATGTTTTGGAGCTGATAAATATAAAATACATTTCCCCTGCTGAGCTGTGACACAGATGCATAAACATTAGTCTGGTTCTGTTTTACCTCCAGCAGCCGGGTCTTGTCGTACTCTCTGCGGTGCTGGTAGACACACTGGCTGAGGAAGGAGTAGAGCCTCTCCAGCTGCTCCACGGTGTAACCCTCACTCTTTTTCACCACCATATCCAGAAGAGCCTGTGAGAAAAGATACAATAGTTTTAAATATTAGGTTAAAGCTTTATTCACCCCTAAAAACCTCTTAGAAAGGATCACGTATTATTGCTGACGTGATGGGGAGTCGATATCGACTCTGAAAAAGGCCGTTGAATGTTGTTGTGTGGTCTGTCACGCAGGCTAAGCACTGTGGCTGCTGTTTGGAGATGCAGCATTTAGAGGTCAGGTATATTCAAAAGCAATTAAGATCAGAGTGACAGCTAATTAAAGCAAATCATAATTAGAACCAAGTTTACATTTCACTGCTACTTTAATTAAAACATTCTGAACAGTCCAAGGCCCCTTTAATTGACCTGTTCTTCACATTTTACCCAAACCAAAGTCAGGGAGTGCATGTGGATTTATTCAAACGCGGGGCTCATCAGAATGCATTAGCTGAGACTGCAAAGGCACAATAATTAATGTTATCAACCCCTGCACGAGGCAAACACTGAAACCTCAACAGCAACAAGATTTGTGTGCGAGCGCGCGTGTGTGAGCTAGAGAGACAGTGACCATGTGTTTAACACAAAATCAAGGCAATACTGTGATTAATAAGACACTGATGTTTGTCAGAGCCTTTCATCAAAGAACATGTGAGAGGTAATTACAGAGAACAGAGGAAAAATTGCAGAGGCAAAAAGGTTAGCAGTGCATTAATCASAGAACTTCATCTGACAATAATTTCTGGTTAAGTAACAGCTTGATTAAAGTCAAAATATGAATCTACATCAAGAAAAACTTCACTCTCCTGCTGACTGGAAATTTGCCTTTAAAACAAGATTTTTGCTTTAAACTTCTTGTTTTAAACTTCTTTTTTAAAACGGAATCTGCCAAATTACACGACGACAACATTTCTGTGTTTCCCGAAAATGCTTTTGTTGGCGTAGATCCTCGATCATCCAGGTCATGGTCAACTCAAACTGAATTCAAGACAGCTGGATTTCTTTTCTCAATTTAAAACAAACAGGTTGCACACAAGTTCAACCAGATGAATCACCAAACAATAAATCAGAAATTTGAAATTTCACACCTTTCAGCTTTTAACAAAGAATGAGACGACAAGTATATGGAGGTTATTTTTTGTATTAGAAAATCTACTTGTACCATAACAATTGTAACAAAAATGCAACCAGTTGACGTCAGTAAATAGTTATACTCCTAAGGCAACATKTTTTTGTTTAAACTTGAACAGTTTTAAGATTTGAATGTTTGTATTTTCATCAGAACAGTGGTTCTCCCACTTTTAATGAGTACCACCCCAGAAAACACAAAACTCTTAATGTCCTGATGCATCTCAGTAATCCAGGTAAAAAATCAAAAGGAAAAAAATTGTATAGGTCCTCTGGACGGGTTCTTCTTTAATRAAACGTTTCGTCTCTCTTCCAAGAGACTTCTTCAGTCTGAGAGTTTCAGGCTAAATTCAGGCTTTTGAGTCCTGCCTCCAGGTGACTGATACATCACATGGCTATCTCTTAATAAAACTCTTAATGTATCATCATCATTATGATCACCATAAAAAAATCTAATCTCTATTCAACATAAACAAGCTAGAAGCTACAGTAAACTTGATGGGTTTACTCTAACCATGAAATCAAATAGATAAACACACAGGTTAACCATCAACCACTCCAGTTTTGTTTCACTTGGTTTCCCTTTTGAACCAACATGATACTTTGTTTGATCTGCTCACCTTTTTGATTCTCTTTGTTTTTTAGCTTTACATTACAGTTCACTTTACTTATTGCTAATAATCCATTATCTTAACCTGTTTCTTCCTTTCAGGGTCACTGGTGTCCATWTCARGCAGTCAATGTGCAAGGAGCAGGGTTCAATCTGGACAGGTCACAAGTCTATCAACGGGCCACAGAAACAAACGAGACAAACAATGAGACGCTCTTACTCACCTAAGGAAAATAAGGAGTTACTAATTAGCCTAACATGCATACTTTTGGTCTGTCGGAGAAAACCGGGGTACCCACAGAAAACTCAAGCATGCATGAAGAGAACATGCMAACTCTACCCAGAATGGTCCYGGCCAGGATTTGATCCAGCAACCTTATTGCTAAGATGTAACAGCTCTACCAACTGAGCCACCTTGCTACTAATTCAACTTGCAAAAAGTTTACTTTAAATTGTCTTTTGAGTACCACTAGGGATCTGGAGTTTCACCACAGGTATTTGAACCTTTTATTAAGGGCTAGAATATTAGCAAATTATAGTCAAACTTAAACACAGCAAGAACTAAAGAATGAGGAAAACTTTACATCTCTCTCCTTCACGCCATCAATGGAAACAAGTTTCATTTTAAAAACTTCTTCAGCTTGACTTCCACTTAAAGTTTATCATATTGAGCTGAATATCCTGGAAACATGACTGAGTGTATAATACCTTTCAAACATTCACACTTCCTTAATTTAATCTGGCAGCAGTATTGGATTCACTGGTGATAAGGCTTTGACATAAAAACCTCCACTTGGCCAATCTAATAACTGAGTCCCCTGACAAATAAGGGTACACACAGAAGTCCACGCACACACACAAAACTACAACTCCGAATTAATCCAAAGTAATGATCACCATCCTGATTATGAACATTAGGTGCAGCCAGCCGTTCCATATGGAGAATATTTTATCTGTCTTTTTGTGCTTCGCCATCAACGGACTTTTCAGGTTTTGTAAAATTAATGCAGCCATGAAAACTTAAAAAAAGTGGGGGGACCAACTGGAGCACATCACAGTGAGGTGCCAATTTAACAACTCGTGAAGAAAAGCTCTAATTAGCATCATTGCAATTTGGGCCACATGTATGAAAAAGAAAATCACTTTAAGCCTTCATGCAATAACTTCAAGCATTTCTTTCCAGTTTCATTACAACGTGCTTTAGAGCATTAATGCATACCCTGACCTCGAGTCATGACTGATGTATAACAAATCCCCTCCTCACCTTGTCCTCAATCCCATTTGAACGCTCCTGAACAACAACCTTAGCTTCTAGTGTGTTTTTCCCTTTTCATTCCCTTGTTCCCATTTTTCTTTTCTTTCTTCTCCCAATCCCCTCCCTTTTATTCTCTCCTCTTACGAAGCTGATTGCAGCAGTTTACTCCCCGGCCATTGTTGGCTTGATCAGGATGTCAGCGTCAGTGTGTAGTAAATGGTGTGAGAGTGTGTCTTACACAGGCTCAGTGACTGAGTGAGCTCACAGCACACAAAAGGGCTGTAATCCCTTGCGTTAAAGACTACTACTGACATGGGCCATTTAACCTCAGCCCTCTAAACTCCCGGCACTGACGCCCCCTCCCCATCACCTTCTTTATTCACATCTCTATCAACGAGCATCTTAAGACCAAAAATAAAGCATGTGGGATGGCTGAGCTTTTAAAAAAAATAAGGAAGCAAATTGTGTTTTAGAACCTTGTTACCAGCACAACACTTAAAAACATGACTTATCTACTTTAACTGACACACAGCACAAATATTTAAAAGTTTACAATGAAGCCCTGCATTTTAAACAAGGGTGAGCCAATTCCACTTTTCTTAAAAAAGAAAAAAAAAATCTATAGAATAAATTCACAACTAGTTGATGCTCAGGAGAAATGCCGACAACAGTTTAGTTTGCGCGTCTGAAATGTGAAAAAACATTGCTGTGATGCTTTCTGTGTTTTATCATGTTGCACAYAAAGCTTTGTTAAACAAACAAGCTGTAAACAATCATGCATGCCGGCTGTAGCTGACTGTTATAGCAGAGGCTCTACTTTGATCACTGAACGTGTTTCTAGCTACACTCACTAGTGTGTGTAAGAAGCGGTGTGGGTGGGGATTGGGGGGTTCTTCTCCAGCACTGACTGAGAGRRAAAAAAAARAGTTTGCAGGCAGTGGGGGGGTTGAAACCCAACTGTTTCTGCCACCAGGGACATTATTAAGTCTTCCATGTGTGGCTTGAAAAGAACAATTTAACTGCTTTTTCCMCTCTTTTTGGCCTAGAGTACCACCAAACATTAATTCTAAATGACTCCTTGTTTGTTACTATAAAAAAATGTATGTTTGGTTGAGGTTGATTGCGAATGTGCCATGTTTGATGGTTAAAAACAAAATCACAACAAGGAAAGAATTAGGTTTTTCAGGAGCCCTGGCTATACAAGTGTGCAACATTGCCYGTTGTAAAGAACAATCATGATAAAGTGCTGTTGTTGCAACTTATTTTGCATTTTCATGTAAATCTGACTCTCCTTTGTTTTTTATCTTCCTTTGACGTGTATTTCGACATTGGTATGATTCCACATATTACATAAGTGTACTTTATGCACAGCAGCACATAACAAAAATGACCTATGATGACCGTTCTTGCATTTGAAATCACACTAAAACAATCTCATTTATTAGTTTAAGAATCAGGTATGATGCGGTGTATAATACATATTCAATTTGCAATAGTTTGCTTTATCTAAATAATAAAGAGAGGAGAAATGCATTTAAAATGAGGCACTTTGTTTCTGAAAAACCTATGCTTTACTTTGTACATAGACTTAATATAAAGTTGCCATGGGAATAATTATAATACATTTGAYAGTTTAGTTCTTAAATATGTGGCCTTGCAAGTGTAAATTGAAATATTTAAGAGCTCGTCACGATCAGTTCAGAATATTAATTCTAGAGCCACTCAAAATAATGAAAGTGGCAAATCAGAAATGAAAAAGGGTCAAATAAAATAAATGTACAGAAAAAATAATAAACTGAAATGTTATCATAGTCACTGTTGCACAAAGATCAATAAAGAAGTTACTTTTGATCAATGGAGAACTTAGAAGCTTGCAGCAGGTTCCTTGGGAAGGGAATAAATCGAACTCTTCTGAGGCTATAATCTAGAAGTCAATCCAAGTTTAATAAGAGCCTTTCCTCACACTTTTTTAAAATTAGATTTTAAGAGTAGAGCTGGCCAGGAAAACTAGACTGACTTATTTAGTTCACAGTTTATCCATGAGAATAAATTATCCAACAGAGTGTAAAGTCACAATTTAATTAAAGGGCAAAGTAACTTTGCGACTACAAAATGCTCAGAGCTGCATTAGCTTTAATAGTTCCATATAAGTAATACAATGAAATAAAGTTACCTTCAAAGGGTAAGAAGTTATCTGGGTATAGTTATGACAAGTGTTCAAGGTACAAATATAAAAGTGTAAACCACGCAGGTGGCGTATGATGAGCTTCAAAAGTTACACCTTCATTATTTTCCTTCACATTGATGGCAATTGGTTGCAGACCAACACTGTGTGGTGTGGTGTCTCCAAACACCGTTCTACRTTTAAACAATACATTTTACATGTACTCACTTCTTCCTTAGAAACCTGGGTTCCTATAGAAGCTATAGTTTTTTTACTTCCTTAGTTTGGCTGCAGTTTTGTTTCACATCAAATATGTAAATTTGTATAAAAGGACAAATTTGAGGATGAAAAACACACAGAGATACTTTAAATAAATGAAAACCTTGTTATTATAAAGACAGCAGCAAGAAGAAGGTACAGTATGATGATCTATTGCTTAAAATAGTTGTTATTTTTTCTGGTGAGAAATAAAAATGTATTTTTAAAAGTTGCAGTTTTTTGTCAGCACACTATAGTTTGATGCATGCTTTAGGTTTTAACCATGTCCACTGACGCCAATATCCAATGATGCATAACAACGCAGTGTTCCTGGTGCATTGTCAGCCAAATTGCACAATTGGCAAAGTCTAAATTTGCCATTTTACTTCTTGAGAACAAATATTGGACAAAACCATGTTACAAGCAGATAAAACACATAACTTTATGAAAAATGTGTTGGTTATAAAAGGAGGCAATCCTATTTTGCTTTTCATATGTGCATTGAAACCCGTATGCATATATATATGTTTGTCTGTGTGTGCAGTAGAGCACTGAGTATCGCTGTGAATCATGCTGACCAGGCAATAAATATCTTGAACAGTTCATGCATTATGAGAATATGCTTGTGGAGTAAAATACCTTAAAAAAGCAGACTATATATAAGATCACATCACTTTAATTTTTGCAGTAGATGGGGAGATGTGTTTTGTTGTTAACATAAATTTCCTTTTGCAGCAATTATCTGAAAACAAGGTTTATTTGTTAATAGGACAATGAAAGATATGCGAGTAATGTTTGGAAAATAATAGCTTGTCCACTTAATTCAGAGCTTTGTTTCTTTCAGCCTGCTGATTAACCATTAAGAGCATTTCGACAGTGCTGTATTCCCTCCACCTCACACTCCAGTTTAATAGCTTTACAACACGTTTTCTTCCAGTGGCACACGGATTCTTCAGCACCGTTCACCACTATTAGGTTGACGAAAGTGTAGCCAGGCATTTTCGATTACTATTTTCATGTATTGCAGAACCAATCAGGAGTACAAAATCTTCAGTTTATATAAGCAGTGGCGTAAATAAATCACACAATGTACAGCGGTTGCTAAAGAGTACAATAAATCACACTGTAGCGTTGAATGAAATAGAAGCTACAACAAAACACGAGATATAACAAAAAAAWTTAAAACTTAACACAACTGGCTGCCACATGCTTGGTCAACAGAGCTAAGTCAGTGTATTTACATGCAAATACCAACACTATCAACATCTACAGCAAAAAGAATAAYGAAAATAAAAGTGGTAACTTGATGTGCTAACTACTTTTATTGACATCCGAACCATGGTCCAGCACTAATATGCTGTTTTCTTTTTAACAGACGTGGCTGTGACTGTCTGCCAGCCCCTGCTGTCATTAGAGCTAAAAATGAAGCTAGTTGACTAACTGAAATAGGGCCATTTTTGCTGACAGGCTTCTCTAAAAGAGGAAATCGTGACATGCTTTAAAAGCCAAGCATCAATCCAAAAGACTTCATACTGTGCCAGCAACAAGAAACAGTAGCTTTTTGGAGTATAAAAGCGCCATAATCTGCCTGTGTGTGTGTTCTTGCTAAGATGTTAGGAGGATGGAGGGGTAGAGCGAGGAAAAATTGCCAGGCCAGATTGGACTTCTTGTTGTTGAATTTTAATCTGCAATCCTCAGCACCACTTCTCTGAAGCCCATCTGCAGACAAGTGTCTGAATCTTGATGAAAGAAAACAGCTGAGAACGAGAGACAGCTTGAAGTAAATAGAGAAACAAGACTCGGGACCCATTTATTCATGCTGAGGAATTCATTTTGATCCTGACGACATCAAGCATCATTTCRGCAAAACTGGCAGTAACAGAACTTGATTTTTACTAAATGAAACTCAAATAGCGTTTCCTTCCCCCTAAAGGCTGGTTGGGAATACTCAAATAATACTATAATATGGATTTCTTGAAAATGCATGCCAACACTTTTTTACCATTGTTTCATCATTTGCTTAATTTATGTTTTGTGCAGTCTATTTTCCCTGATGCCTGGAAGTTTGCTCAGATTACTCCCATTTTTAAATCTGGTGATCCAACAGAAGTTTCAAACTATCGGCCAATTTCTGTTCTTCCTATTTTTTCTAAGTTACTTGAAAAAAAAACAATCAACTACTTCAGCATCTAGAAGCTAATAATATGCTAAGCAATAGCCAACATGGTTTCCACACGTCATGGTC
>NW_013952641.1:371390-376979 GCF_001266775.1 Austrofundulus limnaeus | reverse complement strand
CCATCTGCTGGACACTTTCTGTTGTGCTCATATTTAGACGTCTTATTTTGCAAATGCTGCCTTCCTGAAATTTGGTATGCTTGTTTGTCTTTGTGTCTATRGTGTATAATGATGAGATTGTGATGCTGTAATTCTGAGTGTTTTATGTGCTGCAGAAAAGGAACCTGCTGTAAAACAGCAATTACGCTGAGTCAGGCTTGATTTTTAATAATCTTTTCCTGTTAAAGAAGAAAAAAAACTCTTTGTCCTACAGAATTTGAGTATAGATTGTGAACAAACTGATGGCATTCAATTCCAGAGATATGTTGGAGCCTCTTCCATTAAGTTAAAAGTCAGGAATAATGAGCCCTCTGCTACTGATGAATAAAACTAAAGAGAAAAGGAAYGGTGCGCAACTCATTGCGAGCCACAACACAAATCAGGCGGTGTGCCAGCCTCACCCCTGCCAGCAAATATCTGCTCAAATGGGGACTCTCATCCCGTGCACCGGAAATTCAATTTGTTCTGTAAGCCTGAGAAGAAAAAAAGCAATTATTCACAGTCCCCACTATTCTCAATCTGCTTTTTTAAGATATATCCCTTCTTCACCGCACTAACAAGTAAACCCTCCCAGATTAGTGCTGTGTGTGGCTGTTCAGAGGGGCAGCCAGTCGAAGCACAAAGATTAGGCCAACTAAAAAGCTTGTCAATCAGATTGAAAGATAGAGTCAAGCTCAGCAAGACGAGATATGCACCCCCACCATCCCCATCATCCCCACAGGATGTGTAAAAGCCACTAGATAAYGGCTTGATAGCTGGATGTCACTTTGGAGCATGCAGGGGAGAACTAAGCACATGTCAGAGGAACACTTCTTTACACCAATTACACTACCCCGAGCTCTCAAAAACTAACCCCCAGATCTGATCAGTGGGACGTGCTGTCAAGGGAGYCCACTGAGCCAAGGCTCCAATTTACACTTGGGGTATTAGGTGGGACCCTAGCGTGACACTGCAAAGTACCAACAAGATGTATCGCATGCTTCCTCTTACTTGAACACATCCCGGCACAAGTTAGCAGATCCAGCAGGGCCACTCATGTTTGAGTCATAACCTTGTTTTTCCCTCTCAAAGGTTACGGCACCAACACCTGTTGATGGAGAGAYGTGAAAACAGTTTGGGCCGGTAATTGGCTCCCTTCCGAAAGTCAAACAGTGGGCGATACGCAGTGTTGATGGTTGAAAGCTGCATGAGGTTGACAGACAGTGGCATAGATGTAGGATGACTAAAAAGTCAAGATGAGCTTAAGGGGTTAGGAGTTATCCATCTGAGGAGGGCAGTGTGACAGCAGCAGCTCCAGAACAGACCTATAATCTAGAGGAAGCTTAAGACAGGTCACCCATGACCGCACTTCCACCATCTTCTACACCTAAATATCCCATCCCAAAAAAATAAATTGATATAAATAAATTTCAAGTTCAAGATATATATTTTTTTTCTGCCAAATTAACCTATGTTTGGACATAGGAAATTACATGTTTAAAAATAAAAAAGTACTCAGTTAAAAATGGAAGCAGCTTTTAAGATGACTACTACAGTATTTTTCTTCCTGTACGTCAGCAAGAAGATGGAAAAAATGTCTGCATTGCTTTGTGCAATGCACACGTTAACTTCTTTGACAAGCTGTATTAATATCCTATTTTGGATGTCTGTCGTGACTTGATTTTACAATAAACTAATTAWGCAATGATTATACAGCATTATAGCAGGTATACTGCATTATCTCATGGGTTAAGCTCAGGGTCCAAGTAAGCTGGTWTCTCCAAGGATCATTGGGCAAGAGGCATGGTATACATACCCTGGACAGGTTGTCAGACTACAAGACTAACAGCTATAATTGTAAAGGATCCTTTTAACACAGCTGTAGTTTATGAGTACTGGAGATGTCRTTAGTTAGTGTCTTTGTAGTCTAGTTAGGTGGATAAAATGTGCTCACTAGACTCGTGGTTTTATGGACTCTGTTTTAATTATGATAGGGCACCAGCCATCCAACCCTACTTTGTGAGGTTGACAAAAATGGAATAGAAAACAAATGCAGAGGGAAGTTTAGCCTCTTGCATGCTAMAACAACCTCCAGCTGCTGCTGAAAAAAAATTAAATAAAAGGTGACAGTAGTCGCATTTATTGTTCAGATGTTCTTGTTTTAATTAGACTTTGGAAATTTGAAAATCAAAGCCCATCACTCTTACACTTTCATACAATTTGAATTAATTTATTGAATTATTGAGAAACACATTTTGGAGGAGGATTGTAACCCCGGATTTACTCTACATGCGTCTCCGCTCCACTGCGGTGCGCAGGTCGCAGCTGTTAGTTTGTGTCTCAATTTATACAGTGTCCGCTGTGCTCTGGTCCGAAACAGAGGAGGGAGCGTGTGGAGGAAGGAGATCGCGCGATAAATCCAGTGATGTGTAAGTCAGAGCAAAAAAATTAACTCTATGAAAGACCAACTCTGAACACAGCTGAAAACATTAATATAAAGGCTTTTGGTTGAAACTGYATCGCTTTCTGAAACTTGTGATTTCAAAATAAAATCCATGTGTATCGTGTGTGTACACATATGGTAAAATGGTAAATGGACTGTACTTATACAGCACCTTTCTATCCATCCAGGACACTCAAAGCGCTTCACACTACAGACATCCACCCATGCACACACACATTCCCACAGTGGTGATGGCAAACTACAGTTGTAGCCACGGCTGCCCTGGGGCACACTGACAGAGGTGAGGCTGCCATACACAAGTGCCACCGGACCCTCTGACCATCATCAGTAGGCAAGGCGGGTAAGGTGTCTTGCCCAAGGACACAACGACTGAGTTGACCGGATGGGGGATCGAACCGGCAACTTTCCGGTTCCATGACGACTCCCCTAACCACTCTACCACAGCCTCCCCATATGCTTCATGCTACATGTTTCCATCTGCAAACAGAGCAATACATTCTGACAGCATGTGTGTAGAAATATATCCATGTACAGTATTTATTAATATAGCTACAATTTCGACATTATTCCGACAAACTATCACGCCTAAAAGTGTCTTATTTTGAAAATACGGATGTTGTGCTCGTTTCTTTTCCTGTTGGTGCGACATAATCTTTAAAAATTAACTCCGGCGCTGCTCCAGCATCCGGCAAAAATATGATCTGTTCTAATTTTGACAGATCCCCGTCCGCTCACAGCCACCGTGCAGAGCCAGTGTAAACACTCATTGATTATAACGGGTGCGTATTTGCTGCGGAGGTCGGACCGGAGCGGAGCGGAGCCGGAACGCATGTAGTGTAAATTAGGGGTAAGAATTAAGCAATAATCAATTAATGTTCATTGTTATAGAACTTCCACTGTAAATCATTACTAGGCAACTCCTTATGTTTTCAATTTAAAGGAGTGAACAATGTCCAAATATTGCAACCATGCCAATCATTTTAATGGACTCAATGGTAGAGAAGGCAGTTTTTAAATAAAATATTAAGAAATCAAGAGTGAAGCACAGACTTCAATGTTTAAAAGCTAAAATATTAGCAGCTTAAAGTTTTAAGACTGAGCACGACATATGCATGAATCTCCACTTCAAACTTGAAGCGTCATTTATGTGCTTTGCCTTTCAAGGCTTATTTTAAACTCACACACTGTTTTACTTTAATATTAATGAGCATAAGAGCARGCAAAGTCCATAATTTATAGTAAAAGCTGAAGGTTTAACTTTTCAGATGGTTTTTATTTCATATCTATAGTTTATTTAGAGGTTAGGGGGCTTTTTAAAACAGCACTTTTGGCTTAAAAGTATACATATTTTGCAATTTTTTAAAAAAGAAATCGATCCAATTTCCTAAGGTCACAAGCTTTTGCTGAAATACAGACAAGTATTACAGAAAAAGACCTTCTTTAAATCTTTTCTTTGCAGCCTTAATCTTTTCTTTGCAGCCTATTTTTAAGAAGGAGCAGTGAGTCACTTGGCTCTCCTGTCTCTTAAATGAAGAGGGCATCTTTCAAGGTTTAACACACATATTACAATTAATAAGCCACAACTCAGGTTATGCATAAAAGAGCCARCTGTGATGAGATTGACACTTCACGAGGCTTAAGATACAGTCAAATGCACTGTTGTAAAATAAAATTAAAAGTGAACATTCATTACTGTGTCCGCCAGATAATGAAGACAAGCTGCAGAAACTAAACTAAYRGGAGCACTGAGGATCTTTCTTCACCATCCCACAATGGTGCTTCTTGAGCTACAGCATAAGCTATACTTTTTGCAAATTGTTTCAAAAACATAAAAACAGACAGGTTGCCAAACATCTGGCATATATACAATACAATGACACTAAACAATGACAACAATAAAGTCCAAAAAGAAAAATTAATCACGTCCACAGAGAAGAACTTGACTTCCACTGCTGCCATGGAAAACACAAACTGCTGTTTTCAGACAGCAGGACAAATAATGGTGAGAAATTGTCAAGGTACACTAAATGGTTTTTTTTCTCAGTCTAAAGATTGCTTGGAACCATGTTAAAGACGGGTTTAACTTGGCGTTGATTAATATGGCTTTGTGGTCACTGAATAATTGTCAATGATCTATAGCAGCTTTACAAGAATTTAAAGCTCTAAATGTGTTCACAAGCAGAAGACATGTGCTCAATAAATTACTTCACTAACTCAAACAAAAATATTCTTCAGACATTGATTTATTGTGGTGTCCATTTAAATTATGAGCTCCTGAAATTATCAAATATTGTCTATTTACCCTACTAATCAGAAATCCCTTTAAAATTTTAGAAATATTTCTGCTCTCGGCTAAAAAGAAAAGCTAAAAAAACTTCAGATTGCGCAGAATCAAAGTCAAAATTTCCTCACTCCCACATGAAAAGCTAAGAACACTGAACCCTTTAGCGAAAAATTTCACCAGTTTCTTTGTATGATGTAAAGTGCAACCTTAACTCAAAAAGCAAAAAGACCAAGAAAAGGGCTGGGGGAGACATATTGYACCAAAGAAATAGGAAACCAAAACTTTTATTTACTGTTAATGTTACACTACTTAATTGTGTTAAAAGACTAAAACTAAATTAAAATTTTCTGTCAAATGGCATTCAAACTTATTTTTTCATATTGGTAAATGGACTGAACTTATACAGCACTTTATCATGCCCCATACGGACCCCAAAGCAATTTACACTACAGACATTCACTCGTTCACACACTGATGATGGTAAGCTACATTGTAGCCACAGCTGCCCTGGGGCACACTGACAGAGGCGGGGCTGCCATGCACCGGCACCACCGTACCCTCTGACCACCATCAGTAGGTTAGGTGGGTGAAGTGTCTTACTCAAGGACACAAGGACTGAGACGACTGAAACAGGGGATTGAACCAGGAACCCTCCGATTACAGAACAACTCCTCTAACCACTCCACCACAGCCGCCCATATTGATTTTATGACTTTAAACATGCAAACCTGTATTCTCATACACAAAAAATGTTATAAGAGTACCCCTTTAAAAGTTAAGTAGAGATTAAGAAATATTCCAGAACACCTGTTCATAATAATAA
>NW_013952641.1:367886-369211 GCF_001266775.1 Austrofundulus limnaeus | reverse complement strand
AAGTAGGGAGTTGCAATAATCTAGCCGTGATGTGACCAAAGTGTGAACTAGAATAGCGGTACAGCTAGGTGAGAGGGATGGATGGAGACGAGCAATGTTACGGAGGTGAAAGTAGGCTGAACGAGTAATGTTACTGATGTGAGATTTAAATGATAATGTGTTGTCTAGGATGACACCCAGACTCAACCTGAGGAAMGGRGGATGTTGAGGTGCTGTCAATGAGAATAGAAAAGTTGTTGGTTTTTGCAAGGGTGGATTTAGTTCCWATGAGAAGAAATTTTATGTAGCATTAATGTATGTAGCATTTCACCAGAAATGTACTTAATTTAATGGAAATTACCAAATCTGATGCTGCCACTTGTGATGTGTAGTTGCAAATTTTTGGTTGTATTTTTGTGTGTTTTACAAGACACCTCTAAACCTAAATAATTCCAACGGTTTGACAAAAGAAGAACAGTTCTTGKTCTGAAACAACTTAAGAATAGGTGATAAACATATCTTTAAAAAATAAGAGGAAAAACACATCTGAAATGTCATGGGAAAGAATGTGCTTTTAACGAGAACATTCCTATCACAGATAAAAATGTGTGCGCTCAAATGGATACATTCAGTCAAATTGATGTGAGGCACAAAAGTGAGTTTACACTTGAAATGTAAAAATGAAAACACCTACACACAAACTGCATCAAATGCCTGCTGCAGTGTCTAAAAACCACACATTTAAATGGTGGATTTTTGTCAGATCTCTTGTTCAAGCTTCCACTGTGCGCCTTTGATGTTWAGTTTTCTTTCACAGTATTCGTTTCATGTCTYACATTGGGAAYGCACTTGGCRTGATCTCATCAGAAGCTCCTATTSAATGAAACCAACCAAGACAGGCTGGAAATGAAGCATAAGTGTCAAGGTAGGGAGGGTCTCTCCCTCCATTTTAAAGGCTGTCACTACACTGACACTGATCTTCTCACAACCARGTTTCAACCAGCTCTCTCCCCCGTATCATTCGTGGGTGGACCAGTCTGAAGGCCGCGGTGGTGGTGACAGAACTGAACTCTGATTAACTGAACTTGGGTTGATAACAACTGGTCTCTGATTGGTTCCAGCAAGGACTATTAACCTGAAACATCACCGGGTCCACTGCATCCCACCCCGTACCATGTGTTTGACCCCCAATAAAAGAAAAGTGTTTTTAATTCAAAAAAAGTCAACCTTCAAATAATTATGTTCACTTATGCACTCAATACTTGGTGGGAATCCTTTAGCAGAAATGACTGCTTCAATGCGACGTGGCATGGAGGCAATCAGCCTGTGGCACTGCTGAGGTGTTA
>NW_013952641.1:345684-367250 GCF_001266775.1 Austrofundulus limnaeus | reverse complement strand
ACACTGGATTTCTTCTTTCAGCCCTTTCTTGAAAAAATTTTAAAAAATAAATAAATTCATGATTTATTTTATCTAGTGTTAAATATTCTGCTTTTATTTGTATATTAATCAGATTAATATATTTTGTACATAAAAATGACTATGTTTTAATATCCCAGCATTTTTGATGCAAAAACAGCAGCATGCCTGAAGAGGAGCTCAGAGAAAAAGGAGAGACACACATACAGCTTGCTATCTTTGTGAGGACTTCACACACAGCGCTCACTGCATCTCTGCCTCAGTCTGCGCTCGTTTTTTACACCGGGCAAAAAAAATAAATTTTAACCTGCTGACATTAACTTTAGATCACAGTTTGAAATGTACACCGAAGAAAACCTACATCATGACTTTTATACTGCGGTCAGAACAAACGTGATATATGAGCGGAGTCTGCCTGGTTCACACATGATGGTGGACGGCTGCACTCGCTCTTATGAAAGTAACAGCGTAAAAGACCGAAATCTTTTTTATTTTAATCCAGCAGGGAGAACAATAGAGGTGTTCTTCTATGGCTCCTGTGAGCAGCTCCAGCATTTTTTAAAAGAAAAACAACGCTAATTACAGTGCGGCTTCAAAGTAAAACTAAGGCGCTCCCGTCCGGAAAAGAAACTTAAACACACAGTTGTTCACTCTCCCCTCATATTCCAACACAGAGGGCAGAAACAGCTAAATTAGACAGTTAAAACACATTAAAACTTCATAACTCACCCTTATTGTTGTTAGAACTCGGTCTCACAACATTAGCAGCTGCTCTCTCTCCGAGGGAGGGGGCRGCAACATGCGCTCGCGTGACCCAAAGAATGGATCGGCCAAACGGACGGACATATCGGCCGATACCGATACAAGGAAAAAACACAAATATCGGCCGGCCGATGTATCGGTCGACCCCTTCTATCAAACAGGATTTGATTGGGTCAACACTCCTGGATTGATTTTTGCAGGGGTTTGCAGAAAGCTCCTCCTCTCAAAACCTATGGCTCCTTCATGGGATCTACTCCTGGTGCTAGATGCGTTATATGTTCTATAAATCTGTATTAGGTGGAATAAAAAAATCGTAGTTCTGAAAACAACGCTTCWGCTGACACTCGTCTCTGCCAAGTGTGTAGACAAAATCCATGTTTTATCCATTCAACCATTGAGAACAAAGTTCACTCAGGACAAGCCTAGAGTGACTTTACTTCCAAACCTTGTTTTTCAGCCTGAAGTGTTTGGGTCATACTCTCAGTGGAGGTGGTGGCTTTTTTGTATCCCTATGTTCTCCTCTGAGGCGCAGGAGAGGTTGGTATATTTTCATTCCCAATGTGAAACATGAAACAAATGCTATGGAAAAGAACTTTAGGTTACTTTTGTGATTCCAGTTCTCAAAGTAGCATGAGTGAATCTCTCACAAAGTCACCCTGCTTCCTCAGACAATGCCAGAAAGTGGGGAATGAGTTGAATAAACTCAGAGCAGCAACAGCTCTATATATGGTGAAAGGGACCCTCCCCGTCAGGCTTATTTCCAGCCAGTCATGGCCGGCACAGCTCACTCATACTRCTCAGAAAACCAGAGCTACAAAAGTAACTTTAGGTTTTACTTTGAAAATGGTATAAAATCCATGAAACATTCTTGTTTTACCAAACCTGCTGCATCTAATAAATGTACTCCAATACCCACATTTGTGTCAAAAATACTCTGGGAAATATAGTTACCAGAAGCCGCTGGTGGTCAACCACTACTGGAGGGCGGGGGGATACTGGTTGCGGCTCTTCCTCTGTCCTTCCAGCAGATCCTTTCAACTGCTCTGACAAGCTCCACTTGCTTGTCTTTACACTGGAACCATCTATGACGAGATAAAAGCCTATTATTTGGAGAGAACATTACCACTGACAGATTAAATTTTTAAGCTGTGTGCATGCTGCCAAAATAATCCAATAACACCAGGGCAGCTCAATTTAAGAGCCCATTTTTGTTTTTCTATAAGAGTGAAAAAGTACAAACTGGACAAGAACACACAAGCACAAAAAAAGCCATGACTACAAAATAAGTGCAATATAAAAACAGCAAAAGTAGAAAATATATTTGTAGTAGCAACTGAGTGAGCATTATCTCACTTTTTTCTTTTTTTTTTGTCCATTCATTAGTGTTGAAAAAAGGRTTTTGTACAAAAAAAGTCCCAGCACAGCTTTTGAGGACAGTGAAGAAGTACAGTAGAGAAGCTTTATTATATGAATATTAAGATTCAGTTTCTTTGCTCTTTGCTCTAATGGCTTAACTACAGTTTGTTTTCAGCCAACATCAGCCTTTGTTTAAAGGAGACCAATTATGGGTCCTAGAAATTTTTATGGTATGTCTGTGGGCTATCCAGACCATGTTCATTCAATTTAATGCACAAAATAATTCTCAGATAATAAAATTTCCCATTTTCTAGTTCTGCCTGCTCTGACTTAGGTTCAGAACGAGCTGTTCATGTTAATGAGCTCTGTTGGTAATGCCCTCCAAAAATCTGTTGACATTAACTCCRCCTTCCAAAGCCAGCGTTTACGTTAGCATGGCTAATAATAGCAGAAGCTCCGTTGTACAACTGTATATATGAGACCCTGAGCCAGACCCAGAGGCAGAGTCGGTCACAGCTTTTTTTTTCTCCCCCTCCTGTGTCAAAGCTCTGCGCTCACTCTGCATGCTGTTACCAGGGCAGGTACTTGGAGCAGCAGCGGTCAAAATACCTCAGAAAGTTGAACAAATAGGCTAAAGCTAAAAACAATAGAGGTACATGAGAAAACTGTTCATAACGAACGAAAATAAATAATTAAATTGTTTGTGTCCGTGTCGGTCTCAAACCCTGGTCTCCTACTCTCTGGTCCAACACTCTACCCATTGCCCTATTGGAGGCTTGTTGTRAAATGAGCTGCGCATTGCACAACAACAACCGTGACGGCTTTTTACACTGAGGAGGAGGAGTCTCACCCGGGGGTTGCTAGGTAAGGGGCTGAACACAGGTTCCGGTGGGTTGTCGTACGGCTTGTGACATCACAAAATGTAGGAAGTATAAAACTTGTCATTAATATGCTGTACATTAAAAATACATTTACTTACAGTAAATATGCCCCTGGGTGCAYTTTTTTGGTCCTAGGACTGTTTTTTTTAAGAAGTACATACCCAAAGTTGAGTAAAAAAAAAAAACCTTTAAAAAGTGAATTTTGCATAATAGGTCTCCTTTAAGACCCTGTGTTTGTCTCAATCAAACCAGGGTATATACATATATACGTCAATGCGTGATGACGTACGCCACAGGCTCACAATGGTGCTCAGCATAGACATGAATACATAGATTCTCCATTAAGCGGGTTGGCCCGTTGCTGGGATGCAACACAGCATCCACCTTATTGAATGTGGCAGATCTGCCAGTAAGCTAATACAAGTAAATGGACCGAATATCAAAAAGTGCTGTTCTACAAAGTATATTTAGCTAATGTTTGTCATCAACCAATTCACACAAAACACTTATATATTTGGAAATTAAACAAGCACCGAAGACAACATGTCTGACTTTTTAAATGTATTATAATTGTGTTTTCTGAATTTGGTTCTCTTTATTGGCTGAAAGCAATGTCAGGTAATCCGTGGATTGAAGACGACGATGACAACGCATTTATTTTCCTTGTCCTCACTTTCAGGAAAATCTTGTTTGACTTATAGTGTGTTTCTACAAAAGCCACATAAGGTACACACGCTGTCAGTTTGTAGCTGGCTAGCAGCTCTGTGAGGTGACCTGTACTTTTAAAGCAGCACCATACGCTTTCAAAAAAACAGACATTGAGAGGCTCATATTGTTCACAAATAACATGAAGGAAGACAGGAACGTCAACCACTGTGCGGTGGCCAGGAAATACATCYGCAGTCATATTAAGTTTTCAATACCCTTCAAGTCATAAAATTTTAACAATATAAAAAATATTTGAGAAAATTGTGATCTCAATTTAAATGAACAGAAATTGTAATTCACACTTGAGTAGGAGTCCTAGCTTGTATCATATGATATGGAAACAGCAGACTATTGATCAGTCAGAGAATAYGTATTAACCTGTGAGCAGTGGCATCTTAGCAGCTGCACACACTAACACACTTCCTTTTTTTATAAAATTGGTTTGACATTTTTTCACACAATTTGCAAAAATAATAGATATTTAGATAGATTTGTGTCAACAGATTAGATTAATCAGTATAAGATTTTTTATTGATTGTAAGTCTGAAGCTAATTATTCTTAAATTGCAGATAAGTTGAGCTCAGATGATGAAAAAAACAGTGCACACTTATGGAGCTGCCTGTCACCAGCAACTTCAGAGCAGACAAGCAAATTAAACTTTATATGCAGAATGTTTTGAATAAAAAGGAGAATTAAAGGGAATGTTGTGGGGAAAGAAAAACAATCATACCTTCTTTTTCTTGATCGTTCTCAAGAGTTTCTGTAAGAGCCTCAGTATCCAGGGGATGTTGGTCCTGAGTTGGTTTACAGACATTCTCCTCTTTGTGCTCTTCTTGTTCTGATCTCTTACAGCCTTCAGTGAGGCTCTGAGGAGTCCTTGTGTCAGCCTCACAGCTCCTCTTGAGACTGTGGGAATCCAGACTATCCAGTGACTCAGATCCATTCACGCAGCCCACTTGTGAAACTAGGAGAGCCTCTGTGTGTTTAGGCTGGACCTGAGCATCTAAAGGCTTGAATGTTTCAATCAAAGGCTGGAAGCCAGCCTTTTTGGCCGGACTGTCCCCATCTGCATTCAGCAGGGAATTGCCACCATGGCAGTTTGGCTCTGTGCTCTCAGACTCTCCCTTCTTGGCTGTGGGCCCCTCTTCCTCTTTAGACGCAGGCCCCTGTGTGGCTTCACAGGCATCTGGGAGATCAGCAGATGCCACAGCTGGGAGTTCACTGGAGCTTTCCTCCTCTGTGGAGGGGCCATGGGGATGATGACCGTTGGGCTGGGGACCTGTAGCATCACAAGACGATTCCTCATCCTGCGTCAAACAAGAGTCACTGGGTGCTGCAGCCTCCACTTCTGCCTCTGGCTCCACCTCTACCTCATCTTCTTCCTCAGTTTCTTTTTTGTAGCACCTTTTTTCCTTCTTTTTCCGTATGATGCCACGTTTCCAAGATGGTCGCCGACAAATTTTTCGCTTGAAATGATCTGTGATGAAGAGAGGAAGACAGTTAATTATGGAAGAAACATTCCATCACTTTTATCCACTATTTATACAGAAATAAAAAAAAGTCTTGCAAAAATGAGACTGAAATCTTGAAATATCTCATGGTGCGTTCACACCGAACGCGATTTCAGCATCAAAATCGCAGCCAACGCTGAAGTTTGAAGCTTGTGCACTTTGAGGTCAGACGCAGGACACCTGCGCTGCACGGCGACAGCCGCCCCGCCCCTCCCTCCTCTGTGGGGCTGTTTAATGTCGGACGAGGAAGTGGCTTTGCTTTATTTACAGAGAGCCAGAGCGTGTCACGCTCATCAGATAATTAATTCATAATTAATTCACCAGATAATTCAGAGAAGAGGCTCACAGCTCGCTTTCAGTACTATTTTTTTCAGTCTGATGAGTCGCTGCCACGCATTGCTGCGGATCAGGACACGACTGCAGCACTCATTTCAGCTAAAGAGCAGGAGCTCTGTCTGTTTCAGGTTAGTGGACATCATTCAGTAAACTGTCCCGTCGGGAAATATGTCRCTACGTCACACAGTGGAGTCTCTCTGATTGGTTGACGCTGCGCGTTGAGCTGCAAAAGTTCAGATTTCCCAACTTCAGCGATTTGGACAATTTGGACGATCTGAGCGTTCGACGCTCAGATCGTCCAAATCGTCCAAATCGCGCTGCTCTAATCGCGCTTGAGGCGCCGCAGAACTTCCCGACGTTGCTTGAAGCGCGTCCACCATAGACTTTGTATGTAAACCTGCTGCTCCTGACGCTGAAATCGCGTTCGGTGTGAACGCACCATCAGAATTTACTGTGAATCCTGTAGCTGTTAAGGTGATTCAATCGGAAGTTGAGATTTTGGTTTTTCATAAAGAGTAATAAATACTAGGTAATGGACAGAAGTCCTCTTACATGGATGTTTAACACCACTAAAAACAGATGTTTCTATTGAGTATTAAAATTTTTAAAAAGCAAGCAAAAGCTTGATCTCTGAAAGGGCAGTGAAATGGTCACAAAACACAAACAAGAACGTGCAATTTAGTTAAACTTCATTTTTTGATTTTATACGACAGACTGAGACGCACACCAAAGCATCAAAGTCAAACAAGCGGGCAGCTGCAGAAAGTGAAAAACAGCATAAAAAGTCTTGGTAAACATTTAAATCACTTCCCAATAACAACAAAATAAACTGTATTTTTAATGTTTAAAATAAGAATAAAATCTGTCAAGCTTCATTCAACATCTGTCAGTATTTCACAATAAAAGCAAAATGATGAGCATTTTGTGTCTGTGACCACAGAGAGCCAACAAAGATAACATAACAGCAAACTCAGATATACAGTTTTAGCCTCTGTGATGCTTTAACTGGACAATGTCAATATTTAAATATGTTAAATGCGAAAAACAAAACCATTTTAAATGTATGCCTCACATTAGTTTTAAAAAAGATTGTGTACTTTTACAGTTTTTCCTTGACATACAAATTCCATTGCATCATGTTTTTGCAACATGGTGACATTAAAAATTTGATTTTTAAATCAGCAGGAAATTATGCTCAGTGAGATATATGCCAGTGAAATTTTCTATTTTCTCCCTCTTCTAGACATTTATCTTTTAAAATTTGAATTATGAGCATTAATAAGAAAGCAAACAAAGATATGTTACTTGTTCACCAACTGAAATAAAAATTTCTATAGTTCACCTTCACAATCTGCACAATGCATGCACCAGATAACAGATAATGGATAAAATTTGATTGGTTCATTCTTGCTTAATGGTTATTTTTGAGATTTCTTTTTGTTTAGTCTCAATAATTCCAACATTTTGTTCATCCTCCTTTGCTTCACCTTTTACAAGATTCTGCTGTCAGCACAAATCAAGTTTTCATGTTAAATTTTCTCTACTCAAACACTGGAAATCATGTTTTACAAGCTGTGTAAATTCACATGACAATGCACTTAAGTGCTGCTTTGGAAATTTTACTGCATTCTCCAATATACATTGCACATGTGGCACCAGGGTCTTGATATGGAAATTCATACTGGTCTGAAATAAACCTAAGCAGAATAAAAGTAAGACATTTATCAAATGAAGAGAAATTTAGTTGGAGGTTCATGGTGACAGTGAACCTTTAGCCATCTTGCCTAAAGCCAGTGACAGAGCTTCTAAATAGGATACTTAGACGGCTTGCAGAGATAGTTTTAAGATGGGATGCTGCTTTCATTTTGGATTCTTCCTGATCTTATCTAAAGCAAGTAGACAGCAGGAAGGTATGATATACAGGAGGAAGACAGGTCTTGAGGGTTGACTGGCACATGGGATTGCTGTTCAGCTATAATACTATGGCAAGAGAGAGAGAAAAAAAGAAAGCAATAACAAAGAGGCAGAAACCAGGCCAGGCATCTTGGGTATTTCTAAGCAGTGGCATTGCATCAAGCGATGCTTCTTTCTTTGTGTGTTTTTTACTCATCCAGTCAGGATGTATATTTTTGACCAGTTTTTATGCAACCTTCAGAATTTGTTTACAACTGTCACCTTGCAGTGTCAAGCTATTAGTCATATCTTGGCATTGATCACCTCCACTTAAGATATTGCTTCCTTAATTCTTTTTTTTATTTATGTATTAAAAAAATACATCTTGAATTTAAAAAAGCTAACAAAGGCATAAGAGCGGCATATTTATTATAAAGAGAACATAAAAATGAGGCAAACCAATTGGGTTTTCTGCCCATAACCCCACTAAGGTGCATATTTTTCACAATAATTGTTTTTTTCTTTGCTGTACAAACCAAAACAATTAATCAGCAGTGCAGCGAAAAAGGTCTTATTGGGGTCAGCTATTGCCATTGAAGTTATTCAGCATGCTGCTGAGGGAGGGAAAGGTGAGTCTGAATGGCAGCAAATGACATGTAATAGTCAGCTCTTAAATAATGTATGAAAACTGTTAGAGCATGAAGAGCCAACCACAGTAAAGGGGGATATGCTGATGTTAAGTAGTAACAGAGGAGAACCGGGGCTTTTTGTTATAATTAAAAGTGCCTCACCCATACAAGATTTATGTAGTTGCACAAATTTTCAAGCTGCCTCCACACAAACTTGTCAGAACAACCTTTGTGCAGACAGACAAACGCTCACAAATACAGCTTTTGTGGCTAGAAGCACCAAGAGACCACTATCCAACTGCCATCAAGACAGTATTAAATAAATAAGTCAGACCAGTGACACCCATGAACAATTCTGTGGTCTACTTTAATCACCACTGTAGGCTCAATGGGCAATATTGTCAGAGCCACTCTGATTCATACTTACTTTGAACCATAAGTCTTGTGTATTTTTAATTTGCTGGGTAGTACAAATGTAACATTGTCTCTGCTCTGAATATGTAAAATGAATGACACAGAGGATATGTAAAGAAGTAGTGTGTATTCTTGGGTTTCCACATGTCCAGCATAAATGGTCTAAAGACGAATGGTTTGTTTGTGAGGCCAGCCCGGCTTCAGACTCAAGAACCAAACCATTTTGGTGCTTGCAGATCCAGCATCATGAATTGGCTGCCACTAATGCCATTCTACTTTCCCAGTGTGTCACCACCATACATTGATATTACAATAGTATATTGTTCAGCCCCAATCATAGACCTATCACACTATATCACACATAATGGGAAGTCCAATGCATTTTTAAACACCCATCCAAAAACATCACCAAGGCACTGCAAAAACCATGCACAGGCTGCATGTTCAATAAAACAGACCATGTCTGCAAAACATCAAATGGTTGATGTGACTAATTAAAGCACACTAAAACCTGTAGAAACCAAACATTCATTCACTTATTCAAAGAAATGCTGCAGTAAGCTTTTTACTTTTGATATGGATGTATGGCCACCATTTAGTTTTCTTATTTTGGTAACAGGTTGTTGTGAAGTAATGGAAATGTTCACCTCTAAGAAGTGTATGACCTGCTAAAATTGCTGTGTAGAACGAAAGCATCATTATTTCACCTTTTTACCACTAATCTAACATCAAAACCAAGGTCATCACTCTGATAAAAAGACAATATAGAGGCAAAAATTACCTCAAGGTAAAATACATAACATTCAGCAGCTGAATAACGAACTCTTGTTAGAACATCATCAGTTGAAAAGATGTAAAAAAGTATAATTGATTAAACTCATGATTAAAAATAAACATTTATGAGTTTAATAATCACAGTTTAATTAGACTGATCCATTTACGCAGTGCTGAAAACTGAAATCAGATGTCCAGACACCCACTCTTTGGATGGAGCCCCCTACTCAAATATGGGGTGTATCATCAAACCGTCGGCTCGCAGTGTAGGTCGGACTCATCTACAGCCCTGCCAAATTTCATGTTGATTGGTGCTGTTGTTTTTGTGCTACAGTTGACCAAAAATCACTAAAAAAAATTATAAATACAAAAAATAAACCGTGCAAAAACATTATGACTCCCGCTCACGCTTTGCGTGCGGGGGTCATAATTACCTGGAAACAAACAATACACTAACATTAATCAATCTCATACACAGGGTGCTTACCAAGCCTGGACTAAGGCCATGTCTTTAAACGGATCTGTTTACTGCTGTGCTTTTGTCAGTGTATATGTTTTTAATAGATGCGTGAACTGTACGTTTCAAAGAAAATGAACAATAATTTCCTTGCCTCCAGAGGAGGCTTGTTTAGTAATTCTATTCTATAAACTCACATTTAGGATGCTGGGTCAACTTTTTGAAACACAAGCAGGGAAATAAAAATGTTACATTAATTTCAGACTAGTGGCAAACAAGTCATCATGAATACATTAAAATAAACAGGTTTAGACTTTGTATTTACAGGCTGTACTTAATGCTTGCACAGGACTTCAAAGTGCATTTGTCACAACAATGTAAAAGTAAATAAGATTTAAATATTATCTAGAGTTACACCAAAGCTGAGATTTGGGTAGATATATAATAATATGTACAAACTGAAAATTAAGAGGTTTTCAAGATTTAAAAAAAATAATTTTCACAGTCAGTATCAGAGATATACAAAAAGTACTATTACGGTAATCAAAATATTAAAAATTTAATACTGCCAATAAGTGTTACAATTTATGATAAGATAAAACCTGACAAATTCTGTAAATAAGGAATTATTTTGTTAAGCATTAATAAATCAACATGATGTATCTTCATTACTTGCAAACAAGATCTGTCACTGTAAAATAGCAAGACTGGGTACAGCTCTCTTTATATACAAATAACCTATTTTGCATCAACTTCTGATTTTTTGTAGTTCTGTCAGGAACCACTGGAAGATTGTATGTCAATCTTGTAACACAAATGAAGTATTGATCAGCCATGCTTTTATAACCTGCAAACGATGATAAATAGCTTGGAGATCAAAATGTGTTTGTCTTTAACTAAGCAAATTTTAGACAATGTTCACACTCATTTAAATCTAAAAGCCTGTTCAGAACTTATAAAAGAAACTTGGGGTTTACATGAAGACATTTTCCCAAGATTTACACAATCATTGCTAATAGACCTGATCCTCTGCCATCATTGAGTACTTGCAATAATTTGCTTGTTGCCACAGAAAAGAGATAATGTTTAGAGGTACAATCAAAAACATTTTTACCTATGGTACTTGAGAAAATGTGTTTACTTGTGTGGGCTGGTGATTCTGTAAGTGCAGAATCAGAGCTTAAGTAATAAAAAAGCTACAATAAAGATGTGCATCGGATATTCAACAAAAGGATTTTTACCATTAAAAATTTTGTATAAAATAAAAATGGTGAATTTGCATTTGTGGTCCTTGCTGTGAAAAATCAAATGTAAAAGTAATTTGTCTTTGTCTGTGATGCTTGTAGTATAAGCAACAAGAGCTTAGTCTTGATTACTTTATTTTCCCAACTGTATCCCCTCCCGTGGGGGGTTTCTGCCATTTCCAAATCACTGAACTGAGCAATAATTAACAGAATGCAAAAGGCAGTATATTTTCATCTATGACTGCTGAACAAATTCCAGTTCAGTGCTTTCTGATAACTTTAAATTCCATTTTGATCTTTTGTTACATTAAAAAAAACTCGTGAAAATAAATGTGATAAAAAGACAACACAAAAGCTTTTTTACTTTAACTGTGGTGTAAAAGATGAGGGTTTACAAATTATTTCAAATATCTCTGCTTTGTTAAGATAGTAACACTATTCTACATTAAAAATTAAAATCACAGATGGAAGGAAAATTAAGATTTTACAACTGGCTGGCATCACGCCCAACCGAACTTAAAATGGCTTTTTTCCAGCTGAGTAGTAAAAGTTAATATATCACACGTGCTATTGTGAATGAGACATAAAAAATAATTAGCTACCAACAGAACAATAGAACTAACCTCAAATGAGGAAGCTGTAAATTATTTACACATGCGCCCAGCCTCAAAATATACACGTGCAATTTAACATGTAATTTTAAGGGTTCTGACTTTTTGTGCCAACAGGTGAGCCAGTTTCACCTGTACATTTCATGTAAGCAGATCACGTATCATGTAGGTTGATGCAACTTATTTGCTATTTCCCTTATGTCATTATCTCACTGGGCTACATATGTTGCAGACTAGCTGGCAAATGGCATTCGCAATGAATTATCCGTGAAGTTTTAAATGTTTGTGGAGATTCTCAAATTCCTCGTACGGATGAAAAAGGCTGACTGTATTAGAAATAATACATTTTGCTTTACGCCAGTAATTCATGGCAAACTTTAATGACCTAGTTTGTCATGGCACCCTGTTTATCGGTAGATAGAATGATTATAGTCAGAACAAAATTTGCTAACAACAGTCACTCTTAGATATCACTTGTATTTATCTTTGTGTTTTCCCTTGACCCAGCATTTCCTTAGGATGAAATCAGGGGGACATTATTGACAGACACTCTGATGGCTCTGTGTTGAACCTTCTAGACTGAACCCAGACGACCAGTCAACTAAGTGCCTTTCTTCTTTGGATCACGTACTTCTGTCCTTGTTAAATAAATATTTCCACAACAGTGACATAGTCAGAATTATCATGGGCAACTCAAACCTGTGTCAAAATCTTAGTAGTTTTAAAGAACCAGAGCTGTATCTAAACACTGACATTGAAACTCTTGTATGACAAAAAAAAGACTAAATGCCCAAGTGTTAAATAAAAAAATTAAATAGACACATTGATGGTCCAAATCTACCCATCTTAAATTTTTATAATGTAAATCAAATATTGTCACCAATGGTGAGTACTGTATGGGCAATAAATACAATAAAAAGTAAATGTTTTTCAGGAATTTTACATGCAAAAAAAAATTGCTGTACAACTTGATGGTCACTAGATTTCTAACTTAAAATTCAGGGAACATGCATCAACACATTTGCCTACTTTTTTGTAATTTTGAGTCACCACCTAGTCAACCAAGATACTGGATTGATTGGATTAATAATAATTTAGTCAGCCACTGTAACAGACACTTTCAGCATACTCCACTTGGTAAAGTGCAGCCTAGCAGCAGCATGCAGGAGTCTGAACTATAGGATGAAAAGAAACCCAAAGATCTAACAAGAAGAAAACATGGGACAACATGGCAAACACTGTAGAAGACAATAGAAACAGAAAGAGTGTGATGGTGACACAGGGCCTTTGGGACTCTAGGTCATTTGGTCATGAAAGGCAGACAGGCGTTTGTCACTTGATGCGACACTTTGATCTAAAACTTGATGAAATGTTCAAATCAATAAATGATCCCATCCTTGCTTCTTGAAATTAAGGGCATCAGTCACTATCTCTCTACTGCTATATCACCATCTTTTCATTTCCCCTTTTCACTCCTCTTGTCTCATTTTCTCATTTCAAGTCGAACACATCCACACCACAATGCACAGTTCACACAATCATTCAACAATTTGGAAAATAAACCCATTTGTTTTATTGCCAAGGCTCGAGATCAATACCATTCTCCTTTCTGCACACTAAAACCAAAGCTGGAGCCATTAAAGAGTTTGTTTAGCTAAGTACAAAGCCGTGAGATATACTCATGGCTGTTCTGAGTAACAAAGCTTCGTCTGCCAGCACCTTTAGAGCTGACTAAGAAGTAGTGTTTTCCCTTCTACAACTATTGCAAGGTTTGATGAGTGTCAAATCAAATATGTATAGTAGTTTATTTTAAACAAAATATATGGAAATAAAAGCATTTTAACCATTACTGTAATTTCACAAAGCAAGTAATTCTGGGTAGAATTTAGCTGATAGACACACCAAAAAGCAGGTCACTGTGTAGTCTCAGCAGTCACACTTAATCCCACAGAACAACAAATACTAGAACAAAGATGGAAATAGAGTTATAAGAAAGATGAGCTGGGGACATAATTTAGTCAGGGCATCTATCCTTTTCTTCTCTGCTGCTTAGTAAATGGCCAGTGGGATGACGGTGCCTGTGGTGCCCACTTCACAGAAGATAGATATGCCCGAATGCACCGGCAGTTTCAAGAACTGCTGAAGATGTCAAGCCTGTGCACACCCGTATGACCACAGCAGGACACAGAAGCTTTCTGGGGAAATTATCTGTTGCCCAAAGCAAAAATATACAGCCACGCATGTTATAAAAAGATATGTATCAGTTGGCTCATTTTTACTGATATGAGTGATCAGCGTCCCTGAGGGAAGCTGAATATACTGGAAGGCACCTGGCAAAAGTCCTTTGAAAGAAGTTATAAACAGCCAGGTAGTGTGTAAAAAGAAACCATGGTGTTTACCTAAAGGCTCAATCTTTCTATGAACTTAAGCTGAAGTTTAGGATTGATAAGCCCGGTGGATAAAACATAAATTACATTCTTTTGGATGTAGTATATTACTAAACTGCAATGTAAGGCTTATGCAAGCATTATTAGAACATTTAATTAAGGTCCTATGACATCTTAGGTCTTTCACAATTTATTTAAATTTTTCATTTCATGTTTTACAATATAACCACATTTATTTACCTAAAAGAATGTCTAAAAAGGTTGTACATTTTGGAGAAGTATTTTACATAAAAGTTAAAAAATATTAATACTATAATTACACATCATGTCATGTGAGACGTACATTTTCACTGAATCCTAATGATTGCTATTTTGATGTTCATGGCACTGCAGTCTAGTATCTGGTTGTCTGATATTTTTCATCAGCATTCAAAGCTGCTTCAAAGGAGTTAACTGGCTTCGACTTCAGCTACTATTGCATTCTGGCAATGCTTTACCATAAATGAGTGTAACGTTATCATTTGTTACGAAGGGCCAATCAACTGCACCAACAAAAATTATAGAAAGTTTAACTTCATATTCATAACTGTTTAATGTTCTGCTCTAAACTTTGTGTTTGGCATCAAATGTCATTTCTGGATGCCTGTAGCAGACTTCTTTGCCTCAACTCTGACCACATCGCAGAAACAGAAAACAGAAGGCTGCAGTGGCCAAAATGTGGCCTTGCATTCATTGTGAATGTAACTGTAAAGTGTGACAAACATTTAGAATATTTATTTGATCTCATCCATTCAGTATTTCTCAGTGGACTCCAATTTGTTTCATTCAGCAGTTCCAGAGGAATGTTCTGTATTGCCATAGACATAGGGTTCTAAGGTTTGAACTGCTCCTGATTTGTTTGCATAAGATAAACAGTGGTATAATAATGAAAGATGGCTCCCATATTGAACAAAACACTAGGTTTACAATCAAAAACATTCTGTTTGTCAGAACCATTTTGTCCTTTTGAATAACTTTACACTTCATTCTTAAAACACTAAGCTTTAAAAATGTGCACAATTCAATAATTGTTACTAAATAAACAGTATGAACCTAAATTTGACAATATACAGCACTAATATCACCTACAAATTCCTAGGTAACTCCTATGTGCAATTTCCCTCTGTTGACTGTTTCACAAAAGCCAAGATCAAAAAGGCACATCACATTCCTCATACTTTGTTAGAGCTCATATACATGCTAAATAGATTAGATTAAATACCAATTAGATGCCCTGTGAGTCTGTTAAAGGATTCAGGTCATTACAGCTGTATGATAATGGAACACGGCATTGAGTGATATTAAACTGAACCATGATTATGAAAGGATTTTTTTTATTCTGTCTTGATATTTTACTAAATCAAATTTTTCTTTAAGGATTTACTGAGGTTCGATCTCAAACATCCTGAGTTGTGGAGATCATCTGCTTCAGATGCGTCCTGTTAAATATTTGGTTTCCAATAAAACCAAGCTCTAATCATCTTCATTAGGGATGAACTGATATGAAAATTTGAGCCAATATTGATATCCGATATTATTTTTGGTGTTATGGTCGATAACCGATATTTACCAATATTACACAAACACACAAATTATTTACAGTATATGCGTATACGCACAAACACACTTGGTCCTTTTTTGATACCGTAAATAAACGACCAGACCTCTGACATGGCTCTCTATTTCAGTTATTCTTGGCTATGCAGCATCAATATCACTATCATGATCAAACAAATAACACTTGACCAAACATTTCKCCTACAAAAAACAAACACAAAACTAAAGAATGGAAAATCTATATCGGACATTAATATCGGCCCCGTTTTACATATCGGGCCGATACTGATATTCTAAAAAATGACCAATATTGACGATACCAATGTCATTGTCGATATATCATTCATCCCTAATCTTTATTGTTCAAACTTGCTCATGACAATGTCCGAAACTACAGAAGTATTTTTAGTTTTTTTAGTACATTAAGAAAAAACATCTGCTGATGGTACATGCCATGCCAAGACATTCGTGTAAGTCCTTGTTATGGAATAATTATGTACAGTATATCTGTCTTACCGTGATGCTGTCCAGTACTCATATCTCATGTGATAACTAGTTTCGGCTGTTTTAATCTGTTGCCCTAGACTTCAAGACTCCAGAAATGTAAGACCTCTTTTATTTTGATAAGGTAGTTCCTGGGATGATAGCTGTCATTGGTTAGGTGGTTACAGTTGTCAAACTGTGATTGGTTGTAAACGTGTTACAGGATGTTATATTATCGGCTGCTCTGCACTGACGCGGCAGCCACAACTTGACAGACTTCTCTGATTGACTTCTGCTCTGTTGTTCCTCAAATTAAATCATTTGACGGCTATACACGCAGACTTTCTGTGCATTTATTCAAACGTGTTTCTGCATTCTTGGTAAATTCTGCCACCACATCCTTTAAGGCTTTCTTCCTTATGTGCTCAGGGATCTTAGAACTACTACACAGAATGAAACTATTGATGTTCACTAGTCCTTTGCCTCTTTCCTTTCTTTT
This sequence comes from Austrofundulus limnaeus, assembly GCF_001266775.1. Lineage (NCBI taxonomy): Eukaryota > Metazoa > Chordata > Actinopteri > Cyprinodontiformes > Rivulidae > Austrofundulus > Austrofundulus limnaeus. Next base: position 350,690 of record NW_013952641.1, on the reverse strand, counting down.
AGTGTACAATTTCAGAGTACTGATCTAAAGTAAAACTTTCCATGTATTGTAAAGAGCTTTTTGTCTTGAAATCAATGGCTTCTTTCTATTCATTTGGCCAGGCTATTTTATCAGCAGAGTATCTGTTGACCAGCAGGAAATGTGTTGATGGCTTGAACTTTGGTCTAACCATTGAGTGGGTTCTTCTGGACTTAGTTTACTCTTTTTAGGTATTTGGTGGTGGCCGATTTTATTGTGGGTTCATCACGGTTGTCATTTTATTGTGGAATTCCAGGGTATTTGTAGATACCTTATACATCTACATTGTTGCCTTGGGGATATCATCCATCCACATTTATCCAGTCTGAATGGCATTCCAATCCTTGCTGGACCCATCCCCTATATCCTGGTGAGGTGGATCAGTAAGTTCATGGCTCACTAATTTTTTGTCATTCATTTTGATGTAATCCATGTAGAGCAGGTGACTGATGACTTTTCAATCAGATGGTCTAGCTGAGGAGGTTCAGGCCCATGCAAAACATTAGTGGGGACAGGTAATCACCTTAGTATATGTTGTACTTGATCCTGCCTAGTGAAATTAGTTTTAAATTGTCCTTGAGTGTTGTCTTCAACATTCCCATTGAATTCTTGATAAAAGTTCTTAAGTGCCATGTTGATATTGTCCAGTGTCAAGCATTCCAAGATCCATGTGTGTGAGATCAAGTCAATAGTAGCTTGGGTCTACCATACAATAAAGAACCTAAAGTGTAGTCTGCAGAAAGATTCCCCTGAGACTGTCAAGCACATTGTAGCAGGATATAAGATGCAGGCAGGCAAAGTGTACATAGAATTAGGGGTGTAACAATACATCTATCTACATCCATATATCTATTAAATGGTTATTTACTCAATTACACAATCTTTCGATTGTGTTAGATGGGCATATCTCACATCTTATCAATGGCAGACTTGTGTACTATTCAAAACAATATCATGTCAGATTTTGCAATACAAAGAAAAATTGCATTGACATCCAAACAAATTGATATACTGTACTGTATTTTAATAAAGCTGGTGATGTGCACCTTTACATAGAATTTCACAACTAGCTGTCTGAAATTTTGCAAAAGAACATCTGTCAATTGTGGGTTGATTGTCCTGCCAAACAAGTGAGACCCCACCAAGAGTTGTGGAGAATGACACGGACAAGAAACTGTGGGACTTTCAGATCCAGACTGGCAAACTGGTGATAGCTAACCAATCAGGAATTGTTGTGCTCGACAAGCTACAGAAGCCAGCAGTGGTGATAGATGTAGCAATCCCAGGCAAACTGTAACATCAGGAAGAAGGATGAGCACAGATCTAAGAACAGCTAAGCCACTGTGCAGAATCCTTAAGCTTCCAGGTCTCTTGTACAGGGGCCTGTTTTTGAAATAGTAGAATAGGCCATGTGGCAAAAAAAAGAAGAGTGAGAAAACAGATTATAAAAGTGATCTTTTATTTTTTTACTGTGCAAAACCAAAATAAAGTATAACTATAAATTATTTGTTATGACACAGCACCAGTAGTGTCATATTTTATTTTAGTTAAAAACTTAGACCACCACAGCATGACTTCCAAACATCCCTTTGAACGTAAATCATTACACATGGGGTGGACAACTTAATGTCAAAAGAGATGCATCATTTTGAACTTTCTAAAAAGAGCAGAAAGTCCAAAGAACATTTTGCTCCCACAAACAAATCCATATGTCATTTCACCCAATCATGGACTAATGCATCATGTTTGCAAAATTGTTTCAATTACGGTACAACTTATCAGAATGAGGCAGAGAGAAGGGACAGCACTCCATTAGGCTGCTTGGCGCTTACCATTTTCTGATGTTGACTGAAATTGACTAATTCACTGCATTATGGTTAAAAACAACAAGTAAAACCCCAGGAGGCACTGTATAATTTTGTGTTTGTAGTTCAGACTAAATGCCAGGATGTTGGACTTCTCATTGGTGTTGGCGTGAAACAGAGCAAAAAGAAAACTCCCTTTTATCATCACCTAAAGCAGAGCTCAAAGATTCATATTAATTAAAATGGTGGACTGAAATTACAAAACTGCTAAATACACACAAACTCTACCCTGAGAGATGGACGAATATTTTAAGATAAAACAAGCTTAGTGGAAGTTCAGCTAATGTATTAGGGAGTGTGTAAATAGAAATGTACCATTTTTTATTGTGATGCTTTGACATAGTGTTAACAGTTTGATAATTCATTTTCTGAACTGATATTTTGCAGGTCTGTTTGTGTTTATGTAAAATTAATCCAGGTTCTAAATTAAAGCTGTGTATTTCTGAAGTTTCATAGTAAATTTTAAGCTAAGATCATCTTATAAGGGACAGTTTTGTCAAAACTTGCTTTGGTTGACTCGAAAAAGTAATCAGCTGTAGGTGTACATCCACTGAATACAGTACTAGCCCATTATGCAGCTCAAACTGACCACCAACTTATTCAGCATTCAAAACCCTACCACTATGATTCTCTTTTTTCGACAAAATAACTTTCAGTGAATAAGCATTTGGGGGTTCTGTATCTAGGCTCAATCATCCCAGTGAATCTTCCAGGGTCATTTCTCTTAGGCAGAGATATAAGCTGTTCACAGTAACTGTATATGGCAGATAAATACTGGTCATTCAAATTGAAAAGGACAATCATCCAGTATCATAAACTTGTAGGGACTTGGCACACAAGAACAGCTGTGCGTGGTGATACAATAACAGTAAAAAGATCCACACAAACTCAATCTCCAGACACACAAAAACTGATGTCATATCATGGGATGGGGTAAAAAGGCATCACAGATGATTTTACATTCATTTCACGCTTGATGCCACAATGATCCAAAAGGCATCTGTTCCCACAAAATGGCATTGCATGCCCAGAGCTTTGCATGGATTTTTATTGGCAAGTGCCACCGAGTATCAGAGTATGAAGCTCTTGACTGCTTTAATCAAAAAGAAATGCAAAGTGTCCTCGCAAGGAGAAATGTCCAGTTCTAACATCCATATACCTGACCAAGCTTTTCACAGCTTCAGGCAAGCTTCTTTGTAATCTGCTTTTAGACACTAGTACATTCTAATTCTAGCCCTGAAGAAGCTGTGAAAATAACAATCATCACCTTTTGGACGTGTTTGATGCTCTTCGCAATGACTTACTGTAAAACTGACCCATACACAAAAGAACAACAAACAAAAATGGTATTTGTAGCTGTCAGCAATGTAGTCTTCTGGCAGTTAAACCCCCTTCGGTTATGATCACCTTCTTTACCTTTTGGAAACTCAAGTCTGTCTTGGATGTTTGCCACTGTGATGTATACTGGTTCTTGTTCTGGGATATTCCTATGGTCAGCTCTTACATTCTCTAGCCATGGGGCAATGGTGTTATGTTATGCTTCTTTCTCCTATATGCTCCTGCAATATTGTTCAGTCTCAGCCTTCTGTTCTCATGTTATTCCCCTGACACTGAAAGTAACCTTTGGATGGAGCAGTGGAGAACATATTTATTCCTCTGACTTCTGCATCCTTATTGAACCTTTTCAGCAGGTATCCTGAGCTGTGAGGTGGTGTTTGGCAGTCTTCGGTGCTTTCAGTATGAAAAACCTGCAGTATATCCATTGAATAACTCTCAGCCAAGAAAATACCACAACTTTCTCCATGGTGTGTTCTTATAGTTCTAAGAGCTGGCTACTTTCACTTTGTGTCTCCTTGATCACAGCTTCTAGCCTATTCTTTCTCCTTGGTGTACAATGATGCTTAAGTCTTGTAATCTTCATCTTAATGACTATGTTCATAAACTCAACCTGGTCCACAGTAGTTAATGTATAAAATTTCAGTTAAAATTGCCTGTTTACAGCAGCAACTATTCAGATTATTTTCCTGATATGGACCAGAAAACAAATGTCAGCAGACAAAACGATTAAACTGTGAACTCTGATGATGTAATCAGTTTAAAGCTCTTGATTATATTAGAAAAATGCTGGGATTATTGACAAACAGCATCAGAAAAGCAACTGACATTTTTAGTACTTAACAGTTGACACATCAAGTTTGTAGTATGGTTACAGTAGAAATCAATGTGTACAGCACAATTATTTAAAAACCAAACATTCATTTACTTACTTCAATTTGGATTTTCTATCAAAGCTAATTGATCTAATTTACTAATCTACATATAAAATATTTTAAGCACATTCTTATTTGAAAAAAGTAATTTTAAATTATGGGATAAAGTCAACGCTCAAACTTCTCCAGTATAAATTTAAAGTTTGAGTTTTTAGTCACAACCTAAACAGCAGGTATAGCTGACTAATTTAACCTTATTCAAACAATAAGCAATTTTTTCAGCATTCCTCTCTTATTCATTCTACCCAGCTGCGCTTGTCCTGTAATAATTAGAGTTTTATTTGTTTTTTTTTTAACTTGTCTCCTTTCATTCAACACAATATTCTTATAAAAGGAAGGGCTGAAGCGTTAGTTGAGGAAGGTAACAAATGAAAAATCACTATTTAGATGATTGATCTGTTTTGTGTGGAAGAAGCATAAAATGATGTATGAAAGCCCCTTTTATGTCAACATGCCCAACCCTGAAGGACACCTGAATTGATAGAAAAAAGATCATAAAGTTTGTCACAGTGCCTGTTACCTGTGAATAGAGTTCTAGGTTTTCTTGAGTCAGCTGGCACAAAGAAAGCCCAGCTATGTTGAATTTCCTTTGTAGTATACCTTTTTAGCTTGAAGAAGTTGAAGGTACTAAACAAAAATATTACAGAAACACCTGCTAAAAAGTATAGCACGTAGCATAATGGCTTCAAAACATTTTTTACTTTAGTAAATAAAAGTCTGAAAGTCAAATGTCCTTTTAAAAAGCAAGCTCGAATTAGAATAGCAACTTCCAAGAACTTTATTTCTAGCAGTGTTTTTTCCAAGTTTGTCTTCCCATTAACCTACTTTTTTTAGTTTAGTTTATTCATTTCTT
>NW_013952641.1:326209-344655 GCF_001266775.1 Austrofundulus limnaeus | reverse complement strand
GGCATCGGTTACAGAAGAATGGGCCTCATGCAAGAACATGTTCGTATTCTTCTCCTAAATTTCTCTTACTTTTGTTCGTACAAAGGGTTCGTACGAACATGTCACGTCAGATTCAACAAACTCTTCTATCTTCAGGAAAAGTGCGTAAATGAGCTGCGTAAATTACACCTGTTCGTATCCAGCTTCTCGTGCACGCGAGAGGAGATTAGCATAATTACCACCCCAAAAACACCATATAAGGCTGTGTTTCCTGCCTCAGATACAAGTGTTCATTCATGAAAAATGACAGCGAAAACTAAAAAAATAAAAACTTTACGAGTTCAAAGATTGAAGTCCTTCTGTCAGAGATCCGGAAAAGAAAATCTGTCATTTTTAGCAGGTCAGCTGTGGGATAAAAAGAGCTACTAAATGTATAAACAACTGTGTTAAATCATTTTCATTTACTCAGAAGCCGCAGCGCTGCGCACCGTAACCCCACCCCAAATAACTTTAGTCCAAGTACTGAACCTTGAGACACTCCACATGTGACATTACTTAATTCAGATTTTACATAATTTATTTGAACAAACTGTTTTCTCTTTTTTAAATAGCTAGCTAGCCACTGTAATGCTGGTCCTCTAATACTGTGTTCAATTTTCCAATAAGAATACTGTGATCAGTGGTGTCAAAAGCTTTCTTCAAGTCAACATAAACACTGAACACAGTATTGTTTTTGATCAACAGCAGTTATTTGCTCTACTAAGTCCATGAGTGCCATTGATGTGGAATTGTTAGCTCTAAACCCATACTGACTGCTACTTAATATATTATGTTTATCGATAAATTGATTTAATCTAGTCACAAATAACTTCTGAAGAATTTTTGAAAACTGTGGAAACAAAGATATTGGTCTGTAATTATTGAACATACATTTCTCACCACCCTTAAAAAGAGGGATTATCTTGGCTAATTTTCATGTTGTCTGGATATATTCCCGTTAAAATGATAAATTACAGATATACAGTGTGTAAATGGCTCAATAACATAATTCATTCTTTCTTTCAAAAACATATTCTATTGTGACCACCACACCCTACTACAAACTGTACCCATTTTTGTTTCTAAGGCAAAAATCAAAGCCTTGCTTTTACAGCGGGTAAAATAAGTATTGAACAGGTCAACATTTTTCTCAGTAAATATATTACTAGAGGTGCAAATGACATGAAATTTTCACCAGATGTCGGTAACAACCCAAGTGATCCATACATACAAAGAAATCAAACCATAAATGTCCAGAAATKAAGTTATTTGTAATAATGTGGAATGGCAMAGGGAAAAAGTATTGAACACACTTACTGAAATTTATCTAATACTTTGTACAAAAGCCTTTGTTGTCAATGACAGCTTCAAGATGCCTCCTGTATGGAGAAACTAATCGCATGCATTGCTCATGTGTGATTTTGGCCCATTCATCCACACAAACAGTCTTCAAATCTTGAAGGTTTCGTGGGTCTCTTCAATGAACTCTGATCTTTAGTTCTTTCCATAGATTTTCTGTTGGATTCAGGTCAGGTGATTGGCTGGGCCATTCCAGCAGCTTTAGTTTCTTTCTCTGAAACCAACTGAGAGTTTCCTTGGCTTTGTGTTTGGGCTCATTGTCTTGCTGAAATGTCCAGCCACGTTTCATCTTCATCATCCTGGTAGATGGAAGCAGATTTTTATCAAGAATGTCTCTGTACATTTTTCCATTCATCCTTCCTTCAATTATTTGAAGTTTGCTAGTACCATATGCTGAAAAACAGCCCCACACCATGATGTTCCCACCTCCAAACTTCACTGTTGGTATGGTGTTTTTGGGCTGATGTGCAGAGCCATTTGACCTCCAAACAGGATGTGTATTATGGCATCCAAACAGTTCAATTTTGGTCTCATCTGACCAGACCATATTCTCCCAGTATTTCACAGTCTTGTCTAAATGTTGTGCAGCAAACTTTAAACAAGCTTCAACATGCCGTTTCTTCAGCAGTGGAGTCTTGCACGGTGAGCGTGCATCCAGGCCATGGTGGTTCAGTGCATTACTTATTGTTTTCTTTGAAACAATCGTACCTGCTAATTCCAGGTCTTTCTGAAGCTCTCCACAAGTGGTCCTTGGCTCTTGGACAACTCTTCTGATAATTCTTTTCACTCCTCTGTCAGAAATCTTGCGAGGAGCACCTGGTCGTGGTCGGTTTATTGTGAAATGATGTTCTTTCAACTTCTGAATTATGGCCCCAACAGTGCTCACTGGAACCTTCAGAAGTTTAGACATTCTTCTGTAACCGATGCCATCATTATGCTTTGCAACAATAAGGTTGTGAAGGTCTTGAGAGAGCTCTTTACTTTTACCCATCATCAGATGGTTCTTGTGTGATACCTGGTTATCATTTGGGACTGAACCAGCTGATATTAATTTGCACTGACAAGGGGCAGGCTTGCTTTTTAATTACTGAGAGAGTTCAGCTGGTGTCTTGGCTTTCCATGCCTTTTTACACCTCCCTTTCTTCATGTGTTCAATACCTTTTCCCTGTGCCATTCCACTTTATTACAAATAACTTCATTTCTGGACATTTATGGTTTGATTTCTTTGTATGTATGGATCACTTGGGTTGTTACAAACATCTGGTGAACATTTCATGTCATTAGCACCTCTAGTAATATATTTACTGAGAAAAATGGTGATGTGTTCAATACTTATTTTACTCACTGTATATAACAATTTCTTTGGCCTGAGGTGAAGTTTATTATCACTTTAAAGTTCCCATCAAGATTTAGTAAAGGTCTAACACTGGAACAGGAGAGAGTAGATGTCTGTTTACCCTGATATGAGATGCAAGGCAACGGGAGAAGCAAAACACAGCAGTATTCCATCTACATGAATGCAGCCCAGTGGCTGTTGCCTTGGGCATGCTACTGAATGATATGGTGAACACGTTATGCAGTCTCTGGACTATCATTTCTTCCACAAACAGTTCAATTGTCAAATTCTGACTTTTTCCTGTGTCAGTTGAAGAACATTAGCAAACCATGCCAGAAATTCAGCTTTAAAATCAAGGCTCAGTTTTGGCAAAAGGAAAAATGTCATGCTACTCAAAACTAAGTCTGCAATGTTTCATTAACTTGACCTTTACTGAAAGTTTTAGTTTTTTTGATTGGACTCCTCGACTTTTTTCTGTACCGCTTTACTACAAAAAAATCTGACAAAAATCAGACAACGCAATCATGTATATACATTTATATATCAGTATGAGCATCAACTCAGTCACATTAACACACATGCAGAGTGGCAGTGGGTAGGTTTGGCTTCAAATCAGCAGATCAGAGAAATCCAACAGATTGCATTATTAAATAAATTACAGCACTTTCCAAGGATTCCTCCTTTATGGTATTAGCATCAATGAAATGTTGAAACGACTAGTCGTCTTATTGCTCAGACCAGATGAATGTAAGAAACTTGATTAAAGGATTTTTAACTGCAGCTGAAAATCTACTCTATGCCTATATTCAAGTTCAGCTGCTCTCATCATTTTGTTTAGTATGTTGCAGCAAATAAACAAACAGCATATGAAAACTTTGCTATTAGAAAGACTTGCAGTGTTTTTAGCTGTGGCTCATCTGACAAAAAAAATGATGCAATTTGCCTTCAAGTGTCCTGAGATTTACAGAGCAGACGATTACACAACAGAAGTGCAATAAAACCCTCTGAGCAACTGCACTTCTTAATAACCATAGACATGTGAAAAATTGACTTTTTCATTGGCTCCCACCCACTACTTATATATTTTGTTAGACGAAAAAACTGAATGGTATTAGGCCATGCTTAAAACATGTCAAATAAATTGTGACTGAAGCAGATAGATGAATTTCCCAATAATGTTACACATTTCTGTGTGAAAACTCTTTAAGTGTGGCATTAAATAAAAACAAATAATATTCGGCCTAAAGCTTCCGACAGTTGCAGACAATTAAAACTATCTGAGCAAGCTAAACATCATCTGTGACTGAGAAAACTGAGGGGGCTTAATTATGAATGAGAGGAAGGCACTCCACATGAACCTCATTCTTGTGGTGATGCACTTCGAGTGAACCCACGACTGTGGCCCACGGTAATGGGTTCTGAGTTTTCTGTTGCTCCTGGGAGGGAGTGGCAGAAGAGGGGGTGAAGAAAGATGGGTGAGGAGAGGGCAGAGAAAACATGACAGAGCGATCCACACAGGCTAATGGACACCCCCTCCCCTTCCTGTTTTCTTGTGCATTAACAGGAGCATGCTCTGCCATCTTCCTAACCCTGGCAGGAGCTGCAGCAGCCCCCAGCTGTCTGCATCTAAACAACTGAGCTTTTTCCTGCTTCCACTGCTTTTAACACCTGATTCAGAAATATCCCCCAGCCCTGAAAAAGCCTTCCCTGTAACCTCTTCCATGGTTCAACATACAATGTGTGACCCATGCCACCACCCAGTTCTATTTGAATGTCACAGGCTATTCCCAGCTTTGGGCAAATGGAAAAGAGGTGCAAAAAAGAAGAGGAAACTGGCCCAGATAAAAAAAAAAGCCCTGCAGAGTTGCAGACACCAAAATGGCTCGAGATAGGCTTCCACCTGCAGGTAGTGATCTAGGATAACTTTAACTTCCAAATGTCCTGACCTTCCACTGAGGAAGTATTATTCACCTACCCCAGGATGACCCAGGTGGAGTGCAAAGCAATGGTTTACTTCTTTAATATTGTCACAAAAATTTAAATCTCTTCAAAACAGATGCACCATACTTTTGTTTTGAACTTGAGTTATACCCATATACAGAAATGRCTCTGATCAACTAGTCTTAATAGGTGCCTTGCTGTGGTGCTCCAGGTGAGAACTAGCTGGCAATGTCGCAAATAAATCACCTGAGTTGCCCTAATTAATTACAGCCCTGACTGATAACTCTCTCAATTGCTTCTAAATTGGTGGTCCACGTCTGTGACATTTGGCTTTCCTAATAAAGAGTGCAGCTCTAAGTAGCATGAAAGCCCATGTTGCTGTGTGTTTATATCTGGAAGCTCCAGTTAAATAATGACCTTTATTGGTAAAAATGTGTCATTATATAACGTTTTAACATCTACTGGTCTTAAATATTTTTAGAAACATGAAAATTGTATCTTATATGGGAAGTTTTTTTTATTTTACCATCAACTGAAAACAATTTTAGTTAAAAATAATTCTATCTACATTTTTTCCATACTTTGACCATTTTCAATGTTTTTATAATGTTGAATAAGAAAAATAGGAAAATCGCAGAGGGCTCAAATATGTCATGAATGACTTTTTATTATTGTTTATTATTATAGTGTATGATGTCCAAGACAAATTTCCCCTTGGGGACAATAAAGTATACCTCTAGATCATCTAAATGCAAAGAGTGAGTGTAACAGATGCTAAAGATAGGTGGGAGCTAGACGATCTGCTGTGGTGACCCCTAAACATAAGATATAAAATTTATGATGGATTTTTACATGACTTTTGAACTTAAACTGTAACAGCTGCCATTTTAGTAGCCAACAGAAACCCTAGTTTTATTGAGTCAGCAGCAACTGTAGAAGAAAAAAAACCCACACAAAGCTTTCCATCACCCACCATAAAGAGCACTCTCATGGGAGAAATGCTCCATCTAGTGCTCAACTGTTGCATTACACAAAAAATTTAAAGAAAATCTACAGATACACTTCAGCAAATTTACTTGTGTCTAATAAATATGAAGCAGTTTTAAAAAGAAAAAAGTTTTTATTTTGATTCATGCAGAAAAGGGAGAGAATTTAACTCATCTTAAAGCTAAATTAAAATCTGTCTAAATGAACACCTAGTATGTTGTGGCGAGATTTTCTTCACAAGCCCCTTTTGTTCTCCTTTGTCCAAGTGAGAGCTGCAGGGCTTTACATGCAAAACCTGCTTACCTCTGATTTGTTCAGGTAGCTGCTTCATTAGTCTGCCCCCTGCCCATCACTGGCCCTCCCTTCACCCTTAGGCACCTGCTGTTTGCCACAGGTGGGCATGTAATTGTTCTGTGGCACAGTCGTGTTCTGAGTGGTTAGGGGAGAGCAGCCTTACTAATGAGGCCGCTCTCCATGTTGCTTCTCCACAGATAGTGAAGGTGTGTGTGCAGGCGGGTGTGTGGAGTTCTATACATCAAGTTTGCTGCAGCACACTCACAAAAGCTGCTTGCTGGGGCATAGCAGATTGGGGGAAAAATGGCAAGACATGTGAGTTAGCTGAGCAGACCCCTATAAGTAAAGCTAAAAACACAAATCAACCACAAACATATGACCACTGACAGTTTAAGTGATAATTATTGATCATTTTGTTATACGTTCGAAACACTCCAGCACTCAAATGTCGGGTCACAGCTGTGACCTGTTCATGGGTGAATCCAGAGATCAAGCATTCATCATGCTAAGGGGGTGTATTCATATAAGAATGCATGAATACTTACTAGCAGGGGGTGGTTTGTAGATGGCTACGTTTGGAGTTCTGGTCTTGGCCCGTTCTTCCCCCGRACACTGCTGCTTTCTGGTTGGCACAGCACCTGGAGCTGCTGTCAGCGGAGCCGGCAACTGGAAGTCTGCAGAGCCCACAGAGGATTAGTTAGACGGCAGACGACACTCTTTTTGTTGCTTCGCATGTGGCGTTCCGCATGTGCAAATGCGAGAAATGCTGCAGGAAAACAAAGCTGAMTGGATCGTGTGTAGGTGCTCAGCGTGTGTCGACAAGAACGTGAACTGACAAAGATGACCAAAGGCGCGTGAAACGGTCTGCAAGATATGAATGCGTGTCACAGACACTAAAACTTGATATAAATGGCAGTGGTTATAATAGCGTGAGCCTGAAAGCGACACAAATAAAGAAAATTTAGAGCTACTGTAGCCCCAGACGAAACATCTTTGCTTTGACATACTGAGTAAGTTGAGGCTTTTCCCCAAATTTCTAAAGGCTCTTTTTAAATCAGGCCATGAGAGGAGAAAAAAGCCCTCAAACACCACTTCAACAGGGCGTCGTGTAGTTCTGAGCTAATTCATAGTTTAATGTCAGGAACCGGACTGGAAGATGAAATATTCATCTAGTTGTATTCCTCCTTTGGCAGCTCACGTCTCGTACTGCAGCATTCATTTAGCATCTCAGGCTCTTAGCTGCTGAAAGAGAAMATCTAACATTTCTTCCTGACTTCTAAAAATTGTTTGTTTACTACCTGACGTGGCCTTTTTAGCTTGAGAGTAATGTCAACAACCTCTACACAGTTTTTTAAAACATAATTTTACCATCCCTGTGAAGTTACGAAGTTATGAAACGGTGAAGTGTTTTGAAAATGTATCCCAAACTAACAGATGATGCACATATTGTGCTTACTGATAACCTCAGTCTGGTCATTTGAAAAGTAGGTGTAGTTTGTATTTTCCAGGCACATAGTTGAATTCTATACCACAATTAATATGTTACCTTCAGTTGTTATGTAAATGCTGATCTGTAGGGCAGGAGCTCTGCTGCAGACTGAGCTCCAGGGAGGGCCTTTGTGTAATTAGGACTTAATGTAAACTTCAACACTTTATGTTGCCATACTGCTGAAGATGAATCTGAACTGATCTTCCTTTAATTATCTAAACATCTTTATTTGAGCATGTTACAAGTATGTTTCTGTCTGTATTAAATAAACACAAAGCACTCAGAGCTGCTTCTTCTGACCACAGCTCTGGGCATTGTCAAAATAAAAGCCTACATGTTAATTTTATTTGCCTTGTTTATCTTAGGACCACAATGTGACTATTGTGCACACGTACATCTCGATGACTGCTCAAACTGATTGTGCAGCCCTAGTGTATATATTTATAGTGTAGGTGGTGCTTTGTATCAGCAGCTTCAAATGCCTACTACAGGAGATTCAAGGATTTCATGAATGAGTCAAACCAACACTCTGGATATGTTTTTGATGAGGGAATGGCATAACGTGATGTAAAGCTCAAAAAAGCCAGTTTTGCATAATAACCCTCCTTGAAGACAAAAAATTATATAAAAATGCTCAAACCTTACATGGTTTGGAGGGAGAACTGTAACAAGCACCGTGTTCAATGTAAGGGAACAAGTTAATTAGCCAATTTACATGTTGGCAAGTAAAGCAAGGAGAGTAATTGCATGAGATTATGTCTTTGTGCCCAATATATATTTAATAATATCTGACAAGTAACATAAAAGTTAATACTATGTATAAGTGTATCATTTATTGTACGAGTGCACCTACGGTTCTTAAATTAGATTTCTCCTTTTGCCACTCAGAACTTTGGGCTGTTTGTTGAGTGAATAAATACAGAGTCAAACAAAGAGCCAGCACAGACGGTACGGCCTGAAAAGACTGGAGCCTCGGGCGTCTCTTCTGTCTCTGCCACATACTCTGCACTAAAAACTGACTAGCTCCATCAAGTACTGCTGAGCTACCCTACAGATTKTATCTTCTTTTCAGCAGGCTGGTATTCTCTGAAAAAAATCTATCAAAGAAGTTCAAGAAAAAAAAAAGACACTGAAGGAGGGAAGTTGGAACAGGAACATGCCTGGGTTCATCATTTCGAGTTCTTCTCCAAATACCAACATATTTAGATAAAGACAGCGTTCGAATTGTCTACAGTGAACTGAATTTTTAAAAACTTTACATTGACTACATAGAGCCTTGAAACTCATCACGTCACAATAAAAACAGTGAACTCTACGTAAATGGAATGCATAGCAGCATGAGCGTTCRCAGCAGTCAGTGCTAGTGTTCGCAGCTCATTATCGTGATTTTCAGACTTGCTGAAAATGTTTTTAATCATCTAAACCTCTCTATTGTGTTGGCTCATCTCCTCTGTCTGGGCTGCAGTGCAGAGTTTGACAAACTATTATCAAATATGAACTAATACTACTATGTTTAAAATGTTAAATAACACTATTAAATATAAACATTACACATGTTCAACTTATAATTCAATGTAAAGTCACATTTCAATTGCTATGCTGTGCTGCTTTTTAGCTTCTCCCTTCACACATACCACAAATCTAAAAACTGTTATGTACAGAAATATCCTGTGGTTAATAATTCACACTTTTAAAGATACTGAAAATTGTGATGCAACATTTTCAGTTGATGCTTGTGTAAATAAATACAAGACAGCAAATGAAGTAAAAGATGTTAATTACAGTTTCCCATCYGACAACCTGAAAAATTATGCATTCCTTCGTTTCAGATTCAGACACATGATGTAGCATTGCAACAATGCAGTTATCCTTGATGGAATTTGTGTCACAAGTGTCAGGAGTGCACACAAATGTAGAGGAAGAGGATATGCATGAACATCTGGCTGGTGTTTATGCAACAACTTAGCGTGAATACTCCATGCATTATGAAGTACTACTGCATTTGTCAGTAACTGGTACTTCTAACACAAACCTYACCACAATCAAGCTCCATTTTATACTAAAGACCTTTTTGATCGTTTCTCAGCAAAAGACTCTGGATTTCAAACTGAAAGGTTTACTTGTGGTTCTTAAAGTTTCGAAAAGTAGAATGGTAGGCGGAGCTTTAAAATAGACATATCCTGCTTTTAAATAATTTCTTATCATATTTAAACCATTTAGTTGGGGTCTTTGCAACACTTTGGTCTGAATTCCTCCTCATTCTAACTTTACCAGGTCTTCTTTCACCACTTTTCTGATGTTCATCTCAAATCAGCTGGATTTGATACTGTGCATTTAAGGTGCTTCAAGTCCTGCCCCCCTTCGGCTTCTAGACCGGTCCGCTCCAGTTTGAGAGAGGATGGTTAGCATTGTCTAGCGTGCAGAAATGTTTTATTTAATATTTAATTAAAAGACGTCAACAACAGAAYACTTGTCCTTCCAGCCTTACATGTTGGAGCCACAGTCTGACCCAGAACCAGAGGAAAGTTAAGATGAGGAAATTTTAGTCTGTAATCCAGACCTTATATGGTAATTTCATCACAGATAATTTGACTTAACAGTTCAGAAAAYGTTRWAGAGWAACGTTATAGAGAAAACTKAACAGGCTGAAAAATGAATGACAAAAACCGAATATAAATCTCTCTTTGCTGCACAATGTAAGACTAAATTCAACTATTTTTTACTAYTAGAGACACCAAGAACACAACAAAATACATTTAAAAGCTAAAAAMGTGGATTTTGCAAGCTCAGAAGCAAATATAGCTAAGTTTCTTTAAGTTTTCAGTCACCGCTTCTGAAACCAAGACTGAGTTTTTGTTGGGGAGGGTTACAAACAACCCATTTTTAAATTAGGATTAAGACATTCCTTTTTGATAAATGCAATGTTTAGAGTTGGTTTGGGTGTCCTGAACTATCCCTTGATTATGCCATCTTTGGCTTAGACTGCAGGAAGACAAACTGACTTCATTCCCTCACTGCTTTGTCTTTATGCTCTTTAATCTCCGTGTTTGCTGKTGCTTTCACAAAAACACCTCAAGAAAGGACTTAGGAACCTTCTGGCCACCGCTGTGACTTCTAAATGGACCGAGGCAACAAGAGAGGCCTCGGTACTACTACAGAGTGGCAACAATTTAGTGAGTGATTGAATAAGTGAACACAGCCAAAGTCCATTCCTTAATGTCCTGCTGAGCCTGCAGTATTATTAAAACCATCGTACAAATCAAAGCAAAGAAAGCAGAAATAAAAAATGAACTACTCATTTTATTCTCCATTCCACAACTCTAATAAACTAAAGTGTTATTGTAGTGTTTTAGGCAGAACTAAACTCCATACTGTTCATAACAGTCTGTTGTTCTTTTTGAAATAAAAAAAGTTCTTACCCCTCTTTTTGCGTGCCTCTTTGATCTCTTCGCACATGCGGTCGAACTCGGGATCGAGCTCAGAAGCAAATATAGCATGGGCCGTGTCCTTTAAGCTGCACGCTCTGTGCCTGATCACCTTGTCTGAAAAAGGAGGTAATGAAAGATGACGTTAATTAAGGTGCCTCTRTGGACGTGTGTGTTTTTAATGTAATACAGACATTTTGTCCAAAGAGGTCTAGATACACATTTTATTTTCGTACACCTTTAAGGCAATTTTCTTTACACTTAATCATGCAAGTAAATAATCATTTGAAAGCCCACTCTATTCTACTTTATGTGTGAGATTGACGATTGAAGCAGTTTCCCCGCAATTTAATCAGAAAATATATAGCAGGCAGAATACATACATTAATGGAAAAAGTTATCGGCGCTTCAAACACTAAAAACTGAAATTGAATGAAGATATTTTCACACAGGCCTACACAAACATTAACACATCTCTTTAAAAATGAGCACTCATTATCTCAAGGACTCCCTACATCTTTGTAACTCCCATTTCCTCTTTAGCCATACATGTTCAACAGCATCATTAAATTCTCTTTGTTTCCTCTGCCTCTGCATCCATGGAGAGGAAAATAAAGACGAAGCTGCAGACACAGTAAGGCATAGCCACTGTAAACAGACAGTTYCTCATTACTGCAGGCGATAGGAGAGCAGTTCAGGCTTAACGGGACTGAGGGGTCACAATCTGCCAACTTCTGTGGTCTAATTGGAAGACGRCTGCTTAATTGCAATGTGGCTGAGTGCGTGCCTTTTCTACGAGGACTACCTGAGTGTGCGTCGACGCAAGTGCATTTTAAGGACGAAAATGCCCGTCAGTGGAAGAGGTGTCAAAGGCCAGGTAAGATGCTGAGAACTCATCAACACCTTTTTGAACGCCACCTGACCTCACCATCTTCAGCAGACAAGAAGGTGCTGACAAACAGCCCTGCTGCCAGTGTGTTACTTCACACTAACAGGGTTTTTATCACCGCTTCCCTCAAGCTGCCAAGCATCAGCTCTGACACGAAGACACATTGTGGAGAATAAAAGACATCAGCCCTTTTCGAAGTTTTCGTTTGGCAAGGTGTGGAAGTAAAATACAAGGACAGGAACATAATTGCACATAAGATTTTAAAGTCAAGTTAACAAGAAGAACAAGGAGAAAACAAAGGTACACTCAGGGGTTGGTTTTCCAGCATGTTGAGAGCGAATATGGAATTTGCTCACTAGAATGGACCATACTTCCCAGGCAAAAAAGAAAGAAAGGTTTCTTTGGTTTTGATTATTAAAAGCRCCCATTTGGATTTTTCTCTCTAGTGTATCTGTAGCTTGTTCCTTCTGTCAAACAACCAAAGCTCTTGCTTGTAAAAGGTAGAACAAGCTGGTTCACAGAGCGGAAAGAAGGAAGGAGTYGAGATGTGGATTTTTAGAAATATTCCAAATGTAATTTTTTTAATAGAAATTTAGGGGAATTAATTGGATTTGAGGGAAACTCAAACAAAAACATAAAATTTTGTTTTGTCAAAAACAATCAATGAGTTTGACCCAATGTTTAGAAAAGTAAGAAATTGAATGGTCTTTTATGGAACAATGGTGTTTGAACATATTTAGTTTTTGCTTTTTGTTTTAATCCTTTTTTAATTGTTATTTATTTTTTCATTATTAAACCTTTATTTCACCAGGAAAATCCTATAAAGAAGAATCTCTTTTGCAAGGGAATCCTGGCCAAGACTGGCAGCAGTACAGAGGTTACAAAACATTCACAGCAAAAATAGAAACAGCACCATCATAGATAGATTAAATAAACAATTCTTCAGTTAAGACATTTACAAACAGATGATTCTTTACCAAAATCAGAACAGCCTTAAAAAAAATTAGTGACAACAGCACCTTTAGGTTCAAGTATCTCTGCAACTGATTCCAAGAAGATGGAGCAGAAAACTGAAAAATTTCTTTCTAAGTTCAGTTTGGACTTTAGGCACCAAAAGCAAAAATAAATTCTCACAACGAAGAGAATATCCTCCAGTGGACTTTCCATTTATATAGGCCATAAATATGATGGAAGAAGTCCTAGTATGGCCTTATAAATAAAAATATACCAACGACGGAGTCTATGAGTGTCCAAGGCTGTCCATTCAACCCGATTGTATAGTGTGCAATTATGTGTAAAATCATTACCTTACATTCAAATCTCCCATTTGATTTATCTGCATTTAACACAAGCTTAATAATGCATGTACACAACGCGAAGCATTTTGTTTAAAGTTATGTTTATCATTGTATTCACAAAAAATAAAAAAAATGTAAATATTGGATGAAGTCATGTACAGAAAATGTCCAGTTTCATTTACAACTTTGACCATTTACATGTAGTTCATAATCATTTTGATTTGTGATTTTTTTTTTGTAGTTTATTATTTTGGAAAACTTAATTTAACAACAAAATATTTCACAAATTTGAGCTAATCTTTTAACATGTTACTATTCACATCTGATGCTACATATCCAGGTGATGTAGTTTAGCATCTTTTGGGGCGTGGTACGTCTCATTGCATGGTACAGCAATAACAGCTGGTTTGCTTTTGTCACAACTAAGCTGAAATATATTTTACCCAGTCATGATAAAAACCTGTTAAATCCAGCCTTCAGTTTTTTTAATTTCCAGGTTCACTCCTGTTATTCCCATAAATTCTTATCCATTCCCATAGAAAGTTTCAAATTTGGAAAATGATAGAATTTTGCAACAACAATGCAACAATTAAATTGGTTATAGAAAGCAACCTTTAGTTTTATTAAGTTTGAGATGATGCTCAGGGTTAAATTCTAGTTTCCAGTTCTACAAACACCTGTTTCCTTTTCTTTTATGTCAAATGTTTAGCATTCAAATAATCAAATCAATGTTTTCACATAACTGATGTAACTAAAGCTGTTTGTGCGTATTTCAGTTTTAACACTCATTATAAAAACTTGTTTTATGCTTCAGGGGGGAAAAACTGCTGGGATGTGGACGAAGATAAAGAAGAAGAAAAAAAAAACGGTTCAGATCACAAGATATGCAATTAAATTGTCACGCAGTTGTCCACGGCTGCAAAGCTTAAATTACAGTCAGGAAATGCTATCAGCAGGGGTTTTACCTCTCTGCGCTCCATTTGAATTTTCAAACAGAAATTTTTTTTCATAATTATACTGTCTGGAAGCCCTTAGTCATGGGCAGGCATGGAATGATGAATCAAAACAAAAATACAGTCGTTTCACACTGTTGTGATCACAGCTCTACAATGACTCAAAGAAAACAAGCAGAATGATTTAAACTTTAGTGAAAAATGAAAAAATAAGTTCAAGTAAAAAGTGGTGCTGCTTAATAATTCTGTCTAGTTCAGATATAACGTAATAAAACCTAACTTTAAACATAAAAGCTACAAAGTTGTTTATTTGAATAGTTCAGTCCTGACAGATCTGCAACTATTTAAATCTTAAACAAGTTTTCTTTCTGCTGATTTTCAATCATTCACAAATGTATCATTTTTTTTAAGAATTTGTGTTTCAACTTTTAACCCAAAGTCAATTAGATCATTTTATACAGAACTAAGAATGYTTCTTTGTGCTAAAGATAATGACGGGAGAAATGTGCAGAGGTTAAAAACTGCAAATGAAGCTGAATTGTCATGATTGTGAGAGTTTTCATTTAGTCAAGGCCACAGTGTCCCAGAGAACCCTGCTTATTGTCAGATTGTGTACAGATTATACAACGTGCTCATCTATTAAAATAAAWTCTGTTTAAGAGTGTAATCTCATGTCCTACTTTTACCATAGACGTTAGGAAAATTTACACTGTTACTCTCAGATTGACTGCAAAATGTCCACATCCTGCAAAACCAAAATATGATTGCGCAGATAAATCTTCCAGCTGTCAAACCTTAAATCTTTTGCTTATTTATGAAATTTATTTCACATCGCACTGCATTATATTACAAAATTTTAAGGAAACTTTACTTCCCAGGTGTTGAACAGTTTACAGAAAAAAGGACCCAATTTTTATGATTAATTTTAAAAACAGAATGTAGAAAATAGAGAACAATTAATACTTTAATAAAACAAATGGATGCTGGAAAGAGATTTGAAGTYAAAAGTTATGTGTTCTATTATTTTTGTGTGCGTGTAAACACAAGCGGAGCAGCTTGCAGTGTTTGTATGTGTATTTTAGGAGCATGTCAAGTTTTGTGGTTCTCACCTCCGGGATCCTTGTCAGGATTGTATTCTAAAGCATTACTGCAAATGAGGTCAATATCCACCAGGAAATCCTTGGCTGTCAAGTACTGGTGGGTGTCAATCTTTGATATGACAGTGGATAGGTCCATGGGCTGCCTAATCACCTCCAGGTAGTCTGACACCTGACAAAAAAAAACACACAAAGATCATTTTAATAAAAGAGCTGAAACCATTTTAGTCAAACTGTTATTAAAAAAAGGATCCCATCGAGAACCGTTTCCCCTTTACCTCCTCAATGTCAACTGGCTTGCTGAAGATGTTGAAGCGTTTGTCGGTGGCCAGGCGTTTGGTCACGTCCCTGAGAAAGAGTCTGAGCTCCCGCAAAGTGTTTTCCTCCTGCTCAGCCAGGCGGCGCTGTTCCTCTGCTGAAAGGACCCGAGAGGCCGGAGGCTCTGCAACCGGCAGCACCTCTTCACACCTCCCTGTTACAGAAAGAAAAGAAGAACACACAAAGGTTACATGCTCTGCTCTGCTAACAACTTCGTTGCATTTTCTGGCTAATTTTTTAAAGCTAGACAAAAGTAGAGTTATGTGGCAGCAGTAAGTATCCTACCTGCAGTAGACAGGAATCAGAACAATCTCAGTTTGTTGAATCGGAGAAATCCTGGTAGAGTTAAGCTAACAAGTTCTTTTTAAAAGTGAATATGTTCCTGCATATTATGCATTTTTTTTACATTTCAAGCAGGTCAAAAAAAAAGCTATGTTACGTATCGGACACCTCGTCACTTTTGAATAAGAATTATTTTTACACCACTATTTTCTCAACTAAACATTTGTCCACCAGGAGGTTTTCTGTCCATTTGATGGTTCTTTCATGGTGGTTCATGATAGTTCTTGCTCATACAGAAATCTTTTTCCTTGAAATGGAACATTGTTGTCGCTTCGTTAATCAGTTTTAGAGTTTTTTTTTTTTACAGAATTAGACAAGAGGAACTACAAATTACAGCTGCGTGAAATTAGCAGCCTTGGTGAATGCAGTTAAATGTAGCAACTCTGATATTAGCACGTTGAGAAAAACCTAAGAACCTTCGCAAGAGAATCAAGGTGTGCAAACACTTTAATTACTGTTCGCTCAAGCTACTATCCAAAGGATTTGGCTTGTTTTAGACAAAAAAAAGTTATTCTTAAAACTAACCCCGCTAGCTTAACTCTATTATGAAAACTTCTCCTTGATTTTCCAAAATGAGATTACTTGAGCTGAAGTCACTATAATAAGCTATGCACTATGTTACTGTAAATCCACTTAATTGGTTACAAGTTGAAACTAAACCCCACACTTCAAATAGTTTTGTTCCTCGAAGTACTGCTTTTTCAAACTATTGGCAAGGCTTTAAAAACTGATCCCAGAAACAAAAAAGCTCTTTTAAGAGAATTTTACATTTTGTGTGTGTGTGTGTATATATATATATATATATGTTAGTGCTCTCCAGAAACACAGGTTTTGAAATTCACTAAGGAATAGCCCCTGGCCAATGGCAGGGKGATAAAGAATGGCAAGCAGATATCCCTTATTCCTCTGCTTGCCCAAAGCATCTGTAGACATCGTTAAAAAGAGTCTACAGCACCTAAGGGTGCCTCGCTCACTAGCAGCAATCCTGATTCTAATTATGGCTAATCGCAGCTGGGCCCTCTCATAGCAATTCTCCTCCATGTCTTTTTTCTGCTGGCTTCTCCACTGGAGGTCAGACAGCTGCCTTAGTGAGCTTGGAGCCCCTGTAGAGCACAGAGCAACCCCCTGTCTTACATCAGTGAKAAATCAGCAGATGAACACTGGGCACCGCTTCCAGTTGAAAGCCTAGGTGGACAGTTTGTTTGTACTAAACTGGAACTGAGAGCAGTGGGAGCAATGAAGCAATAACAGAAGGTCAAGGAAAGACCAAAAAAAGATGGGGGTGGGGGGGGTATCTGTAGTGTAGTAAAGCTTAATTTTGATGTGAAACATTAAGAAGCACCAGATTCCAACGTTTCACATAAAACCATCAGTGGTAAAAACCAAAACCACCATGCCAAGGCTTTTTTTTTTGCTCAATATAGAAAGGTGACAAAACCAATTCAGAGCATCAAATATTTCACACAAAAAGACCCAAACCCAGAGGGATTTCTACACATATACCTAACACCTGCTCTTTTACCTCAATACTCAATCCAAATAAGAAAGTGGGAAAGATTGAATCAGAACCGGGAGCTGGAATTGAAAAACATACACAGCCAATATTACCCTCTAGGTTTGACAGCAAAATCTAATCATAAGCGATTCACTCAGCATATGTATGAGTTAAGAAACAGATCAAGTACTTGTGTTYCTGGGGCGAGGTGGTGCTCTGGCTGCTTGAACCAACAGCAGGTCAGAAAAGAAGTTCCTCCTCTCCACTTCTCCTGGAGGGCATARCGTTAATACCTCCCCATAGGTCCTCTGGAATAAACTTCTCACCTGTATTTAAAAAGAAAGGAAAATTGGAAAACTTTATTAGTAAAAGTGTTTCGGTGCTTGTTATATATAGTTATAATAAAAAGGCAAGGTCTTAAAAATGATTTGTTACATTTGCAATGCAAGGTTCTTTGTTGGCAGAYAATTATTATTAAGCTAAAGCAAAACTGAGCACAGCAGAAACCAAGCACCAGGCTGAGCAAGTGAATTTGTACATGTCCAGATAACTAATAACCAAGGTAAAAATGGAAATGGGTCTTTTAATTAGTCTGACTCCAACAGGTATTACTACAGAGCAAACTATCCATTCTATGCATCWTTTAGTTGTAATAAACAAGAAACCACTTTGAAGCTTTTGGTTTACGTCTATTAAAATATCAAAGACAAGGAAAAGCCTTTGCACAAAAATAGAGAAAATAATAAATTCAGCATAAAAGAAGAGGGGGGGAAGAAAACTGATAAACTATTTCATTGCATGTAACGTCTTAACATAAAACAGTAGATCACAGACAACATTGTTGAATCATCGCTAAATACTTGAAATTATGTGCAAGACATCTGAAATGTGTGCTACACACTGCAGGAAAGCCTTTTACTGATGAAGGCTAGTTAAATTTACAAAAAAATAAAATATTCAATGATATTTTCTCTTTGGTTTGATCTACGTCGGGTTTGGAAATAAAAACCGTTAAAAAAAAATCAACCAACCAACCAACCAATAAATAAATAAAATAAAATAAAATAAATAAAGAGAAGACACATCAGGTGTACAGAGTTTTGACAACCCATAGAGATTAATGTAGTTGATGAACCACAGAGTGTAGAAGAGATCTTAAAGAGCAAAAACTAAAAAAAATAAATAAATAAATAAATAAAAAACAA
>NW_013952641.1:314923-326000 GCF_001266775.1 Austrofundulus limnaeus | reverse complement strand
ATAGATAGATAGATAGATAGATAGAAGATAAAAATAACTGCAAAATTTTCCAACATAATATTTTTCATGGTGTGAATATTAGGAACAAATTTAAGGTTAGAAAAATGGACAAACATCAAAACACAAATAAAAATCACTTCACTAAATCTCTGTGAATATATCTTTTGACATCTGTTGGTTTAGTTTAACCTCATCTGACGGTTTGTACCACAGTTGTTAGAAGTGTTTCCAAGTATTTTATTTACACTTAGAACCACCTTACAAGTAACAATTGGGCAGAACAAGGCTTAAAACAAGTAGCCTTCATTTCTACAATTCATTTATACTGGGAGCTGTTTTACAGATCCCAGTAGAATTTTATGACTGAGCTAAAGGTAACTCCCTGCCTGGAAGCTGTGCTGCTGACTAAGCACAAACTTTCTCCCCCATCTGTCATTCTCATCGATCCTCAGCCTTATTCGTGGCATGTTTGTTCTCCCTGCTTCGGCTTCCTGCTGTTCGCTGTTTTCTTCCTGCCCTCTGTATTATGCGCCCTCTCCCTTCAGAATGAAATATAGGTAAGGTAAAATAGCAGGAATGCTGCATACACTGGATCGACTCAGCTCAAATGTATGCAGCACACAGCAGGTAAACATTTTCACCCTCGTAAAAAACTGTAGGGRCGTCGGCRTGGGAAAGACAAGATGTGTCGMTAGATGATGGTTTAAAAAAGCAGGAAGGATGCAGAAGTTAGGGTTAAAATTCTAAAGAAAACTTAATTAAAAAAGGAAAAAGATGCACTGCTCTTATGTTCTCCTTTTACCTTAAATAGAGAMAAATCATGGTTTGGGGTCTATATAAAGTAGAACTTCAATGCTTTGGTCTGAATTCAGCAAGGCCCTCTCACCTCTTTTCTGAGGTGTGTCTCAAAGCAACTCATTTTGATGCTGTCTCTTTAAAAAAAAAACGAGTCGCTGAAAATGAATCGGTTCACACCCTGCCTCCTCTGGTTTGATGGGTTTTACGACTTCTCTCAATGAAACGTTTTATTTACAAACAATTTAATTAATAAATACATGTCTTTTTACTGCTGTAGATTTTTTAAAATGATCATATTAGAGAATAACATTACAAATTGCGTCTAACACTCACAGTCCAACTTCTAAGTTTAAAGCCTGCAACTTGAAAAAGCTTACAAATGAAACATTGCCATTTCAGTTCCAAAACGAATCCCAAAAAAGGTTTTAGACACACAAGCTCCACTCCAAAGAGGTATCTTTTGGCAGAAACGAATGAGGAGAGACACCATAACACACAGGAGGGATTACATGTTCCATTTGGAAATAGATTGGAAGCCACAATTGAGAACTAGAGGATGGTGCTGTGCAGAGATATTGCGCTACCATCTTTCCAAGCCTCTTTAGTGACAGTCACCTGAAACCATCTAATATAGGTCAAGATTTTTAATTTAAATGCACAAAGCCTTCTGTTTTGAGCCGAACTCCCTGCATAAAGACGGATTCCTGAACTGAAAAGGTTGTATTTTAAGGAGCTGATTCACATTTGAAGGTCATTTAAAGAGTGAGAGCCATAAAAGAAATAAATATATATATTTTAACAAAACACCAATCTCCAACAACAGGTGTACCATATCTACATTAAAATTATGGACTCATTTTATTTCCATTGCTCTCCCATAAGATCTAAGCAGAAGGAGCAGCTGCTGAGGGAGGGAGAGCAGTCATGTTGGACCGACGCCCGTAGAGTCCGTTTGGTTGTGGAAGGATGCTGCTTGTTCCCCCGTTGGGGTTTGGAGCTGAGGCAGCAGCTGTCACTAGGCTGGAGTGTGAAACAAGGTATTCAGATGACAAACTCACTTAAAAAGCACCATAGACGGTGGCATACCCATACTTTTAAAAATGACAGATCATCCGACTGGGATTGCTCGTTTTATCGTCAGTTACTAAAAACTATAGAACAGATGAACAACAAACTGACTTGAGCCTTCAGAAATCATCCTGTCAGTTCACAAAACTTCACGCACCAAACCAAAATCAGCTTTGCACTTTGCAAACTAAGAACAATTTCTTGAACACTTATTTTCCTTTCAACTTTAGACAGCCCAAATCAAGAACAAATGATTGGAAGTTTTAAAAAAAGTCATATTCTTTTAAAACATATCCCTTTAAATCTTAAAGAATACAAATAAAAAAGGAAAAAGAAGTACGAGGAATGGAAAAAAAAGAAGAAAAGCTGAAAGTGGAAATGGCTGTGAGGGTAATAAAGGAGTTGGGCCTCAGTGGGTTCAACAGCCTCGTTGCCTCAGTCGTAATGATCCAAAAACAGACAGAATCATCCCGGGAGACTAACCTGTCTTGGACCATGGCTACGGTTAAAGGCTTTGCCAAAACGCTAGGCAGACACATGCACAGAGACTGAAACACATGGGGGCCTTCAGCCTGCACAGGCATAAAGATACTCATCGTGTGGCCCTGGGGTCAAGACATTAAGCAGCGAGCGCTCAGATTAATTCTGTTGTTTGACTTGAAACGACCTTACTGCCCTTTATTTCCCATGTCTTTTCTCCTCCAATCTTTTCTCTTTGCTTCCTCAAACTCAATCTCTTCTTTGCAGTGAAACATGCATTAGGGGGTCTGACTCTGTTAAGGCTTTTAGAGAAAATAAAAACAAAGAAAGAAAAGAAAGAAAACCGTCAAAGAAATGGGGTTTGGCGAGGAAAACGGGCAGCAGGATGAACGACAACAAAAACGTGATGGAGCCACAGAAGAAATAAATTTGAAAAATCCCTGTGGGGGAGGAGATGATGTCACCTTTAATGTGTCACCCTTGTGTTACCGAAAGAATCAAAACAAAGTTGTAGCAGCCTGGAAACAGGTCACTGATGAAACATTTGCAAACTGCTTCCCATCTGTACTAAGGTTCAGTTTACATTGGAAACACCATAATGAGATTGTTTGACGCTCAAACGAAGAATGAACGAGCAGCAGCAGGGGCAGCCGACTTGAACATAAATAAAAAAGCCACTGAATCTACAGTCAAAATGAAGCAAAGTGCGGCACATTAAGAACATTTAAAATAAATAGGTGTGAGAAGTTAAGCAAGTTAGTTTGCTCAGAAAAATGCCACATTTTTACAGGTAATAATTTGGAATAAACAAAAGAAATTCTCAAAAAAAGTCACTTAATCTTATTGTGTAACTCGGTAAACAACGCTTTTGTGCATTGTGTGGTGTGTGTTGACAGAGAGAGTGAAAGGGAATCTGACGCACACAACTCCTTTTATAACCTCTCAGAATGCACAATAGCCAAAATAAAATAATTTTAAAGCAACCGTAAAATAATTTCCTATGTGGCAACCCACTAACATGTCCAGAGATCGATCATGTGTATCAAAGTGTTGTAACTGCATGGAGTGTGAAAAAAAATAAATAAACAACTTGCATCCATGCTTTGATTCAGTTCAGACAAATGTAAAATCAATTGCCATTTGGAATTTAAGCATAAAATTAACCTGGATTCATRCAAAGCAAACACATAAACATGACTGCCTACCTCATCTGACAGCTTGGAGTACTGAGTCTCAGCAGTTGCGAGGATAAGGATGGGGCTGAAAGAGGGCACGTCGTGCAGCAGGGTGAGGAAGGTGCTCTTCACAGTGTCACTCACTGTGTCCCACCACTCTGAGATGTGCGGCATGTACACCACGCTGGGCAGGCTGCGACGGGCTTCACGGAAAACCTTCAGAACACAACAAAGACGTAGTGAGACTTCTGTTCGAGGTCTCAAGAACACACACGTGCAGCTCGATATTAAAATTMTTTTTGTCAGTCAGTTCTGAAAGTGAAACTCAGATTACATAGTCATTATTTCAAGCCTTTAACTCTTGTAATTTTAAGCATTATGACTTACAATTAATAAAAAAATCATTGTCTCAGAAAACTAGAATATTACATATCAGTTTTTTGTACTTTTGGCAATTCCTCAAGTTCATCCAGTCCTGAACCAGAGACAACAGAAGTGTCTCAGCTGGGCTGAGGAGACAAAGTGGACTGTTGCTCAGTGGTTCAATGTCCTCCTGCATTTCCCCTATAAGGAGGGCGGCCCGGCCCCCTAACAACCCCACCCCACACAAACCATAAAGTTGAGTTTGTATTAATTACAGGAGTAAATTTCAACATTTTTTTGCCCCAAACGCACTACCACAATAAGTTTCCATTTTTTCTCACATGTAACTGAATGATGTGGATGTTGGCTTGCTCCTAAACGCTCTGTAATTTTTATTTAAAAAAGCTKCACTCTTAATACTAGTAATGTTATTGCTGTCAGTCATAGTGTTTTCTTTTCGGATGAAAGTCAAACCCAGTGTGAAGCTTCAGCAGTCAGTGATGATTCAGGTTCCCATGCCATCTGCTGGTTGGTCCGCTGAGTTTTCTGAAGCCTGCAGTCGACGCAGGAYATTTTAGAGCATTTCATGCTTTTTTTTCTAATGACAAGATATGGAGAYGCTGATTTCATTTTCCAGCAGGATATGGCTCCAAMCCAYACTGCCAAAAGTACCAAAAGCTGGCTACGTAATATTCCAATTCTCTGAAACAGAACATTTTGGTTTTTCATTGACTGAAAGCCATAATCAGCAAACTTACGAGAAAGAAAAGCTCTTCTGTGCCTCACTTTTTGACCTGACTGACAAAAGTTTCTGCATTTTTTCCCCCTCACGTTGCCTTGTACCTGAGCGCAGGACTCCTCCGGCGTCTTGGCGCTGACRGAGTACAAAGTGGGCAAGTCCAGGCGGTGCACCGGTAGCTTGTCCAGGTGGTGGAGCACGGCGGGCGCCAAGTGGGAACTCTGTCCGGAACCAGGCGCCCCTGCCAGCAGCAGACGAGGCCTGTATGACGTGGGCTGTCGGAGCGCAGAACTGGAAGCAAATTTGAATTTTATTGTTGGTGCATCAGTGATGCTTTTAGTAAAACCCTGAAAGTTTTTTTTTTTCTATTGATGTTATTTCAATGTAAATTTAAAGACAGGCGTACCTTTCGACTCACAGTTATTAACCCAAACCTCTAAGGAATTAYTGTTTATCAAGAATATTTCAAATTCACTACCTTTCCCCATCAATGGGGAAGAAAATGAAAATGTTCAGTTGCAAAACAAGCTTGTTAAGACAAGCTCAAGATGCCACATTAGGAGTTTGTAAGACTAAAAATGAAAAATGTATTTTTCTTATCTGCAGCTTCAATCATGTTTTATTTTATAGCAACTTGTAAACTAAAAAATATGAAGCATCAAAGGTCTTTTTAACTACATTAAAAGATAATGTTTCCCTCATCACTAATAATGCCCAATTATMACTGAAAGTTCTTTGAAAAACATTTCTGGAAGATGGAGTACTAACCGCTTTTAGTGAAATTACAGCTTTTCCTGGAAAAGTTTCTTTGTATAGAAGGAGAGTTATAAGATAAATATAGCATATTTAAAAAAGGGTACAGTCTTACTCCTTTTGTGGGTTTCTGGMAAGAAAATGTTTTGCATTGATCTCCAGGAGAAGCTGCCTTTTACCAAGAAGTTAGAAGTGTGTTTACCAAACTGTTCCCAAAAGTTTTTTAAGCACTTACGAGGAGAAGTGGAGGAAGGGTCTGTGCACTGCAAAAGAGGAATGCAAACTCTTTGGGGATGCAGAAGGCTGAGTTTCATAAATGGAGGCAGAGCCTTCCTCATTGTCATCGTCGCTGAGCAAGTCCTCTTCAAACAGATGATTGTCACCGCCTGTGGACGAGAAGACTGCTTAGAGCAGGGGTGTCCAAGCATTTTGTCACATGGGCCAAAATCAGCAGGACTTGAGGGACAAAAATATTTTTCTTTTACCTACTCAACAATAAACTAAGCATTGAATACTTTAATTAAACAAATAAAGTAGTCAAATTTATTGCTGGAAAAGTGTTTTGCAGGATTCCTTTTTGGGGGATTTAGTCAATTCTGATCTGATCAATAAAATCAGGATTTAGGTCACTCTTCTGTTGAAAATGCTTGCTGTATTCAGCCAAATTTAATAAATTAATTAAAAGGAGATTGGAGTGCAGCAAAATCTGCTTTTCAGTAGAAGTTACTAGATAGTAGGGGTGCAATGATACAGAAAATTCACGATTCCGTTCAATACTTTAGTCTCATGGTTCAATATTTTTTCGACACAAAAAAAGATAAATTTCCATGCCCTTTTTAAGTTGTAATTTACTTAAATTAAGTATGAACATTTGTTTAACCTCAAAAGTACAGTTTTTAAATGAAATGTTGCTGAAACAGCAAGTTTCTCAGTGGATCTGCACTTGAAAATGCAGCCTAGGTGAAGTAGTCGAACACAGATCCACTGATCCTTCAACACAGAGCATCTTCAGAAGACAAGCTGATAAAATAATTTTTAAAAATATGTATAGTTCGATACAAGTGTGTATTGAACGGTTCGATACGAGTACATGTATTGTTGCACCCCTACTAGATAGATGTGGAAAAAGCTAAGATCCTGGTTATTTAAAGACAAATAATTGGCATTGTTGCCAATATTTGTCTCCATCTGCATCAAACAACTGTGGCGGGGGGACAAATTTGTTGACAAATTTGTATAATTCTTGAACTGAAGTCAGGGGCCACACAAAATCAATTCAGGGGCCACAAATGGTCCCAGGGCCACACTTTGGACACCTCCGGCTTAGAGAAACACATCTATGCAGTAACATTCCAGGCTTCTTAGCACAAAAAAAAATAAAAAAAATTAAAAAAAAAACACTATCCCTGATATTAAAAATGGTCTTTCACCAAAAAGAAAGTAAAAAAGGGCAAAGCAATGAATGTCATATTTTGGTGCAACAAGTAGCTTCTACAAGTAACCTCCCACTGGTGAAGTGCTCCATTAAGCCTAATCTGCTGTAAAAGCTCCACTGTTGACTGGAGTGAGAGTTACTGAAGTGCTCACACAATGATGAGTTATCTGCTCTCTGTGCTACAACATCTCGATGGATGTGGGGTGAAAACAGACTATGATCAGTGTGGGAGGGCAACACAAAGCACTGTGGAAATAACGCTGGGAAAACAGGGATAATCAAATGCAAYAAAATGCCAACAGGAAAACAGAGTAATGAACAAGATGGGTGGCAGGAGGAAGACAGAGGATTCAGTCTGAAGCTACAAATGAGCGCAGGAAAACAAACGATCTGTTCGGCTACAGATGCTTGCCTTGTGTGTTGTCCATGTCGTTGCACTGAGCGTGGGGGAAGACTCGGAGGAGAGCTTTCAGCACCAAGGAGAAAGTGGTGGCCAGCAGCGGCCTGAGGGTGGGGGACAGGGCTCGTCCCGGGGGAGCCAGAGCCCGCTGGGAGGCTGGGACTAAGGCCCTCATTGCCTTGCTGAAGTCGCCGGGCCCCAGGACGATGGAGGTGACGTCCAGCTGCAGTTTGACGCTGCTGCCGTAGATCTGCGGGTAGCGGCGGCGCAGCGCCATCAAGGCTGCCTCTGTGCAAAGTGCTTTGATGTCAGCGCCACAGTAGCCTGAGAGGAAAGGCGCATAAACAAACAAACATTAATTAGTTCATTCTCATTTTGGATTCATTAAAAACTATTAGCAGCTCCCTTTGTGGCGACATTTTCTACAAGACAATTATTATGCATTAACACTTGGGTTGGCTGCATTTATAAGACTGATTTATAACTCTTACCGACACATTTTTCTGCGAGTTCATCTAGAAATGGCTCAGACAGTTTGGGATTCCAGTCCCTGGTGTGAATTTTCAAAATGTGTTTTCTGGCCTTAATAAAGAGAAAATATACTAGTCATCACAGACAGAAATGGAAATATAAATATATATTCTATACAATATGTTTAGTAAAATAATAGTTATGAGATAAAGTCCATCAAACAGAATTTGGAGTTGTGGTTTAGATTAGATTTAAATTAACTGTACTTGAMTAGAATTGGCTGCACAAAAGCATTTGCAAAAGCAACAACAAAAATGATCATAAATAACGAGTGAGGATTCTGCGGTTTCTCTCAGCCTCACCTTTTTGTCAGGCAAGCAGAAGAGAAACTCCCGATCAAAGCGTCCCGGCCTCCTGAGTGCTGGGTCGATAGAGTCAAGTCTATTTGTAGCACCAATGACAACTATCTCCCCACGACTGTCCAAGCCGTCCATCAAGGCCAACAGCGTGGACACAATGGAACTGCCAAACAGGAGAAGAGGGAACGCAATGTAAACACGGTGTTTACAATTCAACTGCATCACATATCTGCCTGTATTTACAGCCATACAAAGTAAACYATCTATACCAAACAAACACATACGKWCAGATTTGAAGAACAGGAAAAGATCAACATTGTCAAGACAAGTCAGTCCAAACAGAATAAACACTTTATTTCTGCAAGTAGTATACAAACACGGTCTGTAAATATGCAAACAGTGCAGGCCAAATGTATTGACTGCTTACTGCRGCTCTGCTATGACAGATATTTAAACATAAGCATCTCGCAGTCTAAACTTTGGTCTTATAAACATGTACTCTCAAAAACTGTTTTAGCAAAAATAATCTTCAAACTGTTTTTGTATAAGTTTCAGTAAGTTCAATTTAAGRCCATTTAAAGATCYGTATAGTGCCTGTGACGTGAATATCCTTCAAAACAAAAAGTCAAAGAAAGCATATTTATATTTAASAAAAYTGGTATAATGCACACAATTTTACACTTTGTGTACATAACTGGCATATTTTCTTTTTAATTTGACCAAGATGAAATGTAACAGGAAGTGACATCATGAGAGGATTATTTAGGAAAAGGGAACTCCCTGGTGTTTATTTATTGAAAGAAWATTATTTGAACTCTGACTCTTCCTCATTTCTCCTTGAAAGTGACTCCAAATTGTCTAAAGAACATCAGATTCTTCSCTAGCACTGCTCTGTTCACAYGAGGACCTTACTCTCATGACATCACTTCCTGTCACTTCACATGCTAATAATTCATCAATTGTTCATCTCAGCAGCGTGAATTTTTTTTTTGCAATATGTCATCATAGTTATCCTTCCAAAAATGCTTTCRTATTTATAGCAAAAATTTGATGTCACAGGCACWATTATTCCAAAAGATAAAAAATATTCACGRCTAGAAAAATATTGAATTTAAGTTGAAAAGAATCCATCTGCTAAAGTTGATCACAGGTAAAATAACTCAAACACGTAAAAAATTGTCCCGTTTAGAAATGAATGTGACAACACTGGACCCACCTGTGTATCTGGTCTTGCCTGCTGGAGCGAACAGGAGCCAAACCATCAATCTCATCGAAAAAAATWATGGATGGCCTCATCAGATAAGCCTGAGCATAAGAAAACAAAAGCATATTTAAAACAAAAGATCAAASACAAAAACAAATGGAAAAACTATTTTAATGGGTTGATTTATTTATGCCATAGTATTTTTATTTAAACTGATGAAACGGCTTTAGGATGTTTATCACATTTCAACAGTCAGTTTAGATCAAGTGTTGAAGCTTTAATGTCCAAAAGTTGACTTTGACGTCACCAGAGTCCATCCCAGGGAACTGACCTGGTCAAAGAGCAGGCGTAGCTGCCGTTCTGATTCTCCCACCCACTTGCTGAGGCAGTCGGCTCCTTTCCTCATGAAGAAGGAAACTTTTCTGTCTCCTTGACTGCATTCATTGGCGAGCGCCCGTGCAACCAGAGTTTTTCCTGTTCCAGGTGGGCCGAAGAACAAACACCCTCTAAAAGTCACAGAGAAACAAAGGAAACCATATTTCACAGGACAGTTACACAGTGGGCTACCTCATTTAWGTTTGCATAAAAGATAATCTTCTTATAAATGCAAGTATTTGATTATTTTTTAATTACTTTTTATTATTTACTGTTATTGAAGAAGGCAAATCCCGTTGAGATCTCAGATCTCTTTTTTAAAGGGAGGCCTGGGTCTGAAGGCAACCTATTGTACGTGTTTTTAGGACTKGGGGAAACCGGAGTACCCGGAGAAAACCCACACAAGCACAAAGAGAACATGTAAACTCCACACAGAAAGACCCCAGGTCTGAACCGGGAATTGAACCCAGGACCTTCTTGCTGTGAGGCAGCGGTGCTAACCACTGAGCCAATGTGCCAACACATTTATTTATTTTCTGTCTAACCTTCACTAATTTCTGCCAGTACTACACATCTTCACTACTTAAACCCCGTTTGATAAATGTCAGACAGATCAGAGCAAACATTTGAGTCATTCTCACCTGGGAGGCTGAATTTTAAATTTCTCAAAAATCTCAGGATAAAGCAGAGGGAACACCACCATCTCCTTCAGGGACTTAATGTGATCACTGAGGCCGCCCACGCTGTCAAATCTCACCTAAATAGAAAAAAAAAGTGCATTCATTGTTGTTTATTTGAACAGATTTGAAGTTTAAAAAGTAAAATGCAACTTTTTTGTACTGGGATTGTGTGGAGTATCATTTAGCAGTCAGTATTTTACCTGYAGCAGACAGCAATGTGATATCAATTTGGGGAATAAGAATTCTTGTGAAAAGCTTTACTATCAAGAAAAACTCAAAACTTTAATAGTAATTTGGGTCAAAACTCTGATGTTTTACATCTTATCTAGCCTGGTTTAAACCAGACCCTGTCCWTCACTTTGCTTTGTACAAGGGTCTGGACTTGATGCATAGAGAATCGATTTCTTGCAGGAGGCGTGGCCTCTGCTGAAGTTTAAAATGATTGGATCAGTTGGCTGCGACATATGTCGCTGTGATGGAGGCTAAGCTAAGAAGCTAACCGGAAATCGCGTGTGCTGTAAACCAGGGGTTCTCAACCTTTTTGACCTCGGGGCCCAATTTGTTGAACATAAAATGGCACGAGGCCCAGTCACACATTACCAGTGTATGGATCAAAATGATAATTATTCTAATACAAACCTTGTTTTAATTTGTATTGTAATTGCATTATAACTAAACCATCATAACTAACATAACTAAATTAAATACACTTAGTTTAAAAGTAAAACTCCTGTTAAATAATCACACGACGTGATTATGACAAACATTTTCATATTG
>NW_013952641.1:306730-314527 GCF_001266775.1 Austrofundulus limnaeus | reverse complement strand
GCTCTATGAAACAAACAGCTCCCCAAGATCCGGATCCCTTCAAAAAGCCATTTATCCCATCACTGCCGTATGCTAAAATAACTAGCAGACACTGCACAGAAAATTGACGTCGTTCAAAACTCCGCCTTCTGTTTGCTGATTGGCCCAGGTAAAATAAACTACAAGCAGACACTGCGCAGAAAATCGACATTCTTTTCTCTAATTGGTTTAGCTAAAAATCTGCCAGCGAAATCCTTGTCTATGGGAGAAATGCCAGACAGAGCAGAGAAGGGAAACTAGAATTGAGCGGAGCTGCGTGGGAAGGCAAGGGCCAGGCTACATTTTATCATGTCAAAATACATGATTGTGCAAAGTTTGATTTGAATAATTATGCTTTCAGGATTTGTTTGGGGGTAAATGTAACACAAAGTCAGGGTTTTTGTAAAAAACTGGGTTCGAAACTATACTCCTCACCTTTGTTTACACCTAAATTTGGTGATCAGTTCTACAAATTTTCCTCTTATAGTTCAGAATATCTCACCACAGCTTTYTTTAAACGCTCTTCACCACTCCATTTCCTTCCCAAAATGACTCTCCCTCTCTGCTGACTCTCATCCTAAAGTTTAGCTGTTGCTTGTTTTCAGAAGACAAAAAAAGAATTTTAKCTTTTTGCTTTTGACCTGATGTCTGATTCCATTGTTCTGCCTGTTTATATCCAAGGATTACTTTACCCACTCAATATCTGTACCGAAACTGTCCGAAATGCTTTTTGTCAACRTTCAAATGTAAACAAACAACTTRTAATTGTTGACAAGTAAACAAGTCTACTAATTTTGCTAATCACAAATTATGAGGTTAACTTTTGGCAAGGAAGGATGTGYATAAAAAATTCAAAACAAAAAGACATTAGAAATGTTTTGCATCTATTATGGTTTTAAATTAAAGTTATTCACTTTGTCATGAAAGAACATAACTCAGTTCTGCAAGGAAGGAGGGAACAATATTTTGTTCTTGAACATGTTCTCATTTCTAGATGGGCAATATAATCGTAATAATAAGATTGTGTTGATAATCTGAGAGATTGTAATATCATTTAAGTCTTACGCATGCTAACATTCTTGGTAAATATTAATGTACTTGAAACAAATTGGTCAAATTACACAAAAGTTATTTTTAGGTCTGGTTTGACAAAGAATATATGTTGGTTCAGTAATTAAAAATAAGGAAAAAACTATACAGTTATGATTTTATGTAAAAATAATAATAAGTTGATATTTTTACCATATTGCCTAGTTTAATCTTAGATATTTGCTCTTTTCCCCACGAGTTTCTCAGACTCTAAATCTGACATCACTCTGGCTGCTGCCTCCTGCAGGTCARATAAATACTCAACTAATCCACACAACCCTATTTCAAGAAATAAAACATGCAAGACAGAATCTGTCCAGGTTCTGAGATTACAACTCTGCTACGCCTATTAGCGTTTCCACTCACAGAAGTGTCAAAACTCATGGGGTCCACATCTGCTAAGCTTGCACCAACTTTCACTCTGTCACGCAGAACGCCACTCGCCAGGTCCTCTGCTGTCAAGTTCATGGGCAAACATCTGTTGAAACAAAAACCTGGTCTATCATTCCAATTGTAAAACGTTAATGCATATAAAACTTAAGACTTGCAGGTTAAATCTTCCATTTTTCTAAATGGATGTAATTATTTTTGCACCAACATTAAGCCTGCTTTTAAAGAAAAGGATAGTAAAATAAAACAATAGCCAAAGCTACAATCTCTACCATACCTCCAGCTGTTTCTTTATTGCTAAATAAATGGACAGTGAGACAAAGATAGATAAAGAAAAYAGCAGGAAATACCTGTTCCTGGCGCGGGTCATGCTTTTGCTTTTTCTCCGCTCAAAGCGCTCTTCATCAGACGATGAGGTGGTGTCACTGCTGTGAATGGCATGTTTCTTCACCCTGGAAGAAATAAAAATACAGATCTGCTTCACTTCACAGTCAGAGCTCATTAGTAAAGCAGCATGAACATTTTACATCGTTATATATTCATCTTTAGATTAGAGTAGTTTTATCATTTRCTTCACCTTATATGGCTTCTTCGTGCTGGGGATCTGTGGGTGTCAAAAAGTGAAGGGTTGCTCTGCTTCCTGTTCACGGGCTCTGGGGAAAAAAAACAAACAATGTGGTAAATGCCAAACTTTTACATAGAAATTAACTAAATGTAAAGACAGTTTGGGGAAATTTTAAAAAACAATTACCRATTGGCGGCGCTTCATATCTCTGCAGTGTCTTACGCTGCCTCAGGTTGTACCGTCTGTCATTTTCCTCCTCTGCTTCTTCAGCTTCATCCCCTTCGTCATCTTCGTCGTCGTCCTCTGCATCGTCCTCTTCTCCGTGAGATTCTGAAAGCACAAAAGGGATGGTTTTAAACTCCCCATGAGAAGAACACCAAACAGAGATCAAATGTTCCCATCAAGACTACACYRGATTCTCTTGTCTTATTAGCATATCAATGACTCTGGCTATTCAAAAATCGCAGATGGAGCTGGCCACGCCCCACACATAGGCCTGTCACAATAACAAATTTTGAGGGACAATAAACTGTCTCAGAAATTACTGTGATAAATGATTATACTGTATTTGGAGATCATTTTAAACTAATCAGAGTTGCACATAAGCAGTGCGCAGGAGCGCGGTCATAAAAGAAAAAGCTCACCAGATGGAATGTCATAAAGCTCCTTTGCGTACCTAAGATTGGACCTGATTGTCTGTCAAAAAAACAGCTAGCAGGGCTCTAGAGTGTGACCAGTTTGGTCGCAAATGTGACCTGATTTCTTAAAAAAAAGTAAAAATAAAAAAATCCAGCTACACTGGTGTGACTGGATTGTTGTTCAGTGCTCACCAAGCCTCTAAGGACAGCGGGACCCTGATATAAGGATTAAACGGACACTACCTTCAACAAATCAGACGAAGTCCTGAGCAGTTTTATCCAATCTGAGCAGAGCAGGGCGGTACTTTCAGAGAGAGCAGGTTTCAGCAGAGACAGTGGAAGCAGCGGTCAGTCCTGACATCTTCTCCTGTACTTTGCTCCTAAACTACCAGAGACTTTGGTCTTTAAAACATAACTTTATATTAAATATATGTTCAGAATGTTGTTATCGAACAGATCTGTCCAACTCTGTGACTAGCTACGTTTCCATTGCAAATGTGCGTAAAACTTTGTCGATATTCTGTTAATGTTGAAAAAACACAGTTTCGCAGCTGCAGTGTTTCCAWTAAGTAAGAAATGCTGTTAAAGTCACGCGTGAATATGTTTGTTCTCGCGATAAGTCATTACAAACATGGCAGYGATGGATGTAAACACATAGCATGTTGCTACTGCGACACAAGCGCTCATCATCAGAGGAGACGTCGGCATCTTTTATCGAGGCTTTCCAGSGACAAGYCCCTACTTGGGAGCGGCTCCGTATGCTGTGTTTTTGGGAAATTGTAGTCGGTAAGTTTACTATTTTATACTACTTCTGTGATATTACTACTACTTCTACTTCCTGTTATCTTCTTCGTCATCGTCTTGTTCGCCAGTAGAAACAGCCGTTTGTTGATCACGTGACTCCTGTGATGCGAAAAAAGTGTTTCCATTGCAGTTTTACGAAAAACACCAATTTCGATACGGCCAAAAAACCACCTCATCCTAGCGCAAAAACATTGTCAAAAAATGTAATTTTTTTCAAAATTGACGTGTTTCCATTGAGCAAATGTATTTTCGAAATTCTAATTTGCGCATTTTCATGGTCAATGGAAACACAGCTACTGACTAAACTCTCTCCTCCTGACAGATTGCTGACAGGAGCGCGTCGCTGCACGCRCAGCAGGCTGAGTCTTTTCTGTGAGATTCACTGTTTGAGTTCTTCTAATTAAATCAAATTAACTAACAGAACATTTGTTTGCCCCATATTAAAGCAAAGATGATTCTCTATTTAACATCACCCCCGTCAAAAAATAAATTATATACAGTATATTTAAAAAATAAAAATAAAAACAACTTGCCATGTTCTCTAGGTGAATGAGTTTTAAATGTTATTTTAATTTATCATAAAGATCCACAAATTTCTTTCACAATTTTATAAAAAAAAAAAAAGGTTCGTGATTTGCTAAACTTATTTATATTTAGGACCATACTGTGATACAGCTTTTCTGGGATAAATGTAATTTTTTAAATGGTCAAATACGAAGACTAAAACATGAGCTGAAACCATCTAAATATTATTATCTTTTTGAATAAAATAGTCTTTTAAAAAAGAAACCAGTCTAACAAATAAAACATTTGTATGTTTTAAGTTATTTTGCTCTGTGCAAAAGACAGATATTTGCTGCAACATGTGTAGTCTAAAAGACATTTAACCATGAAATGTTCAGTTTGTGATGTTTATATGACATACACCCAGCCCCTCGGTCACTTAGGTAGTTTACAAAATTTATGTAGGGTAAAAAAAATTAAATACAAACTCAGTGGACTGATTTGGCATGATGTCCTGAGACGTTGCAGCTGATAGGAGTCATAAAACAGAAGAGGGGAACGTTGCCCTGATGCCCCAATAGATGAATGTGTTAAATGAGTGAAGGAAAATATGAGCACCAAGCAACAACCCCAAGTTCTCCCCTGAAAGCCAGACCAAAGATTTTATGTGCAACCCTGAATATAATGATATCCACACACCCCTCACTTTCGAAGCTTAAGGAAGTTTACTAAATTTACTTACATAAAAAAAGTTAGGGATGGACTGGGAGTGGAGTTTGTGAAAGCAACACACAACAGCAGCAACTGAAGCTGTGACATAGATTAGGGTTAGGCATAATTGTATTATATTCAATTAATTGTCAGAAAAAATGTCAAACAATATCTGCCACTTTGCAATAAGTGCCATGTGATGATGACATACTCTTTTGTGCGACAAACTGTCACAAGACCAACGGTGGAAAACAGTGTAGAGCAGCTAATGCTAACCCTACAGCATTGTTTAATCGTAAATTGGAGTAAAGTCAGAAAAAAGATGAAAGTCAGAAATTTCTGACCAAGGCCACAACGTTGGCTACATGCAACTCAATAAAGGTAAAAGTGCTTTACTTGGCATCAACGCATGTTCCCATGCAAGGATGAAATTTGCTCTGCATTTGACCCATCACACATGAGAAACAGCCAAGCGGAGCAGCGGGCAGCTATGTAAGCACCCAGGGAGCAGTTGGGGGCGTTGGGTGTGTGTGTCTTGCTCAAGGACACCACAACATGTGGGCATGGCGGGGAGTTGAACTTGTGACTTTCAGGTCCCAAGTCGGCTGCTCTACCACTACTCCACAGCCGCCCCAACAACAATCAAAATAATAACCGATATCGGCTAAATGCCACAATTAATCGTGATAAAAAAATTGCCTATATTGCCCAATTTCATAATAAACACAAATGACAAAATAATAAAACTGTGGCAGAAACTCATGAATCAAAGTATTTTTGGTTGAATTATTCAAATATTGCTAATAGACCAAGTGTTTTGATCCATATCTGCTATTTTGTCAAATATAGCAAAAAAAACGTTCTTAGCAGTCAGTTTTAAACTTAATTTAATTCCTGGAAATCCTCTAATAACCCAGAATTTGTAGTTTTAGGACCCACAGTGGGTTCTCAACCACAGCTTGCTGTAGATGAAACCTTAAAGTGCCTGTGACATCAAATTTTAATAAGAAATATGAATGCCTTTTTGGAAAGACAACATTATTACCATATTAGAAAACAAATTTCACATTGCTAAGATGGACAGTTGTTGAGATATTTGCATGTGAAACAACAGGAAGTGATGTCAAAAGGGAACATCTGAATGGGAATATTTCAAAAATAAATATGTTACCAATTATTTTAATATTTCATACGAATTACAGTCATCCTACTTACAATGTGTTAACATTTTTAAGACTTCTGAAGATTGATTTAAGACCTTTTAAGGCTAATCGCCTTATTTTTGGATTGATGAATTCAAGGCCTTTTAAAACTCTTTAAGGATCTGCAGGAACCCTGCCTGAGGGTGTCCTGAGACATCGGTAGCTGGAAGAAGGCASTGGAAAACCRAAGACGGCCCTCTCATGCTACAAAGGTTAGAGACCGTGCTCCTGGCAAATACCTGACCAGAGCTCACTCCTCTATATGCTGAATAGTAGAAAAGAGGAAGACAAAGAAAACAAACAAGCAGGCAAATGAAAATTTACCTCATTTTAATATATCGTGATTAATTGATTTATTACCTACTGTGACAGGCCTACCCATATAGACAACTTTCAAAAATGAAGCGAGCATAGCCGAACCAACAGACACGTGGAGCTTTGACTGTGTGACAGACGTCTCTCTTGTGTAGTTCTCAAAACATGAAGAATTAACAGTTTAAATAATTTTGTGCAGCAACTTGTTTTTTTCAACACGAAGTTGTTGTGCTTCATCCTCAATCTTCTCTCTGTATTAAATCTGTTTGTTACCATTTAATCCCACGAGTGTTCGGTCGCACAGACGTAGTGCAGGTATGAGTACGAGTGGTTTGAAACAGACACCTCCTTCTTCCTCATACATTCACATCAATTTAGCTCTAAAGTACTACTCTAGGTTCAAAAGCAAACAAAGCCCCTCTTTAAAAAGTTTGAAAGAACACACACCTTCTGTCCCTTCCTCCTCCTCTTCCTCCTCATCCTCATCCTTGTTCTTGCTCATGGCTTTGTGGTGGGCAGGAATGTTGTAAGAGGTCCGGCGCATCGACTTCCTGCGTTTCACCCGGGAATACATGTCCATGTTTTCCTGAAGGAGAGGAAACTTAATGATGCCACCTGTGTCCGCCTCGCAGTAACGASGGTCTTTTTCTGACAGGCGGCTGCCCTCACCTCCTCGGTTTCTCCGTTCCACATGCGAAGCCGCTCCACCTCACGACTCTGCCTGATGCTGGAGATGTTGTCCATCTCCTGGAGAACAGCCTCGGCAGTGCTGCGACCRCACACAGGAAGCAACAAAAGATGACACAGGTGGACAAAAACGAAAAAGCAACACTGAAACAGCATTTGTAGCTTTATCTGTATAGCAGAAGTTTATGAGCAACTGTGTGCACACTGGAAAACTTAACAGGGATTTTGTTGTTTTCTTTCTAGAGACTAAAGAGCCAGTGCAGCATCAGGACCRTTTATTCCTCCATGACAGGCAATTTGCTGTGTGTTGTGTACAGCTACGTGCATTCAGCAAAGTCTCAATACACAAAGTTGGTCGTCTAGATATTCTCAGGGAAAGGTCATCAACGATCCCTAGAGCATGATACTGGGACCTCGCACTTTAGGATGGAGACACTCAGGGACTCAGACTCGAGTGGACACTGGACTGGAGTGATTCAGGCAGCAACCCGCGTCAAAAAGGCATGGGGSGACACATTACTTAGGCCAGGGGTGGGCAATCCTGGTCCTGGAGGGCCGCAGCCCTGCATGTTTTACTTGTTTCTCTGCTCCAACACACCTGATTTGAATGAATATATGATTACCAGGCTTCTGCAGTATGGAGGACCAAAACTGACATAATTAGAAATTAAAGCAGAATTATATAAATGAACAATTAAATAAATACACTTTAAAGGCATCAATTAGAGAACTTTATCTCCTGTTTTATATTTTAATTGACTTTCATATTTATTTTTCCAGGTTAGTTTCAATAAATTATATATTTTAACACATAATTAAAATTTTACTGTTTTTTTTACATATATTAATTGTTTTTCCTTTAGGTGTACATGCA
>NW_013952641.1:303180-306093 GCF_001266775.1 Austrofundulus limnaeus | reverse complement strand
GTGTTAAAATATACAATTTATTGGAACTAAGCTGGAAAAATTAATATGAAGGTAAATTAAATTATTAAACTTAAGGTAAAGTTCTTTTTTAATTTATTTGGCGCATTTAAACTTATTTATTTATTTAGTGGTTCATTTATATGTTTCTGCTTTTATTTCTAATTATGTCAGTGTCGGTCCTCCATACAGCAGAACTTGGAAGAGGTAGTTCAGTGACTGAATCAGGTGTGTTGGAGCAGGGAAACATGTAAAACATGCAGGACTGTGGCCCTCGAGGACCAGGATTGCCCACCCCTGACTTAGGCTATGTGAGGGAACATGCTGCACAGGTACCCACAAGAGACAAACAGAAAAGAGGATTCGTGGCCAAGAACCCTCGACCTCTTCCTCTAGACCTGGGGTGTACGATCCTCATCCTCAAGGGGCACTAACTTGCATGATTTACATTTTTTTCCCCAGTTCCACCATCTGATGCAGTGATTAAATGACCTGAAGTTCTGCAAAAGCCTCTGCACGCTCCATCTGAACTGCTCAGACCGATGGTCATTGTCGCAGTTTCATGACAAAAACTGCGTCATTTTGTTGGCAGCTTCGAGTCTCCCACTCTTCTTGTCACAACAAGCCGGGAGAAATTTTCACACACACACACACACACACACACACACACTACATAGGTAATTACTGTGTGATTGGTCAGAAGTTTGTAGGCACGTTTGTTTATGTTGAAAGGCATGCTGCTTTTTGCTTCAACTACTCACTTCCAGCATGCAACCGTTGGACCTGGAAGATTTGTGGACATCAGCCTGAGTGTAAACTCCAGCAGGAAGAAACCCTGCGTAGTGACGGGTACCGCACCAAGATGGGTTTCCCAGGAGCTCAGCGTGGTGTGTCTCATGGGTTATAAATGTGGTGTTGGCGAAAACAAACATCAAACAACCACATGACTGAGTGTCGATGGTTCAACTTCGGATCCAATGTGTGGAGGCCTTAATTAACCCACTCAACCTTCTCCACATTAAAAACAGGGCATGTCTCTGAACACAACAGCAGCAGTTTATTGGGGGGAAAAAATGAAATAACACTGCTCGGATTGTTGTCCTGTGATTGACACAGCACATTATCGCTTTCAGTGACAACAGCAGGTCCAATCAGCTTCAACAACAATCAAAAGAAACTTTAAACTAAACTCACCACACAGTCTATTTATAGTCCACTGATAATCCAAAYACATTGAGAAAGATTATGATAACCAGTTCATTAAGACTTGTACCCAAAGAACAAAACAAAAAAGGTCTTATCCTCATAATTTTCTCAAGGATGGCTGATAATCTTTAATTAGCCTGCAGATTGTTTACCCGGAGACATCCAGGTCTTTCTGCTGCTTGTGTGGGGTCACTTAAAGCTCCCACAGCTTTGCTCAGGATGGACGGCATTCAAAAAAAAAAAAACCAAACACACAAAAGGGGTCCAGACTACCTGTGAGGACATTCTCACTGCAGCCTGAGGCCATTCAGACCTGCATTTACCACGACTCGAATGCAATCAAATCATGAAGGATGGATGTTAGTGCCAGGTGACAAAAGTGTCTAAAATGTTCTGATTAAACTAATCACATTTY
Source organism: Austrofundulus limnaeus (assembly GCF_001266775.1). Taxonomy (NCBI): domain Eukaryota; kingdom Metazoa; phylum Chordata; class Actinopteri; order Cyprinodontiformes; family Rivulidae; genus Austrofundulus; species Austrofundulus limnaeus. The sequence goes on along the minus strand of NW_013952641.1, from coordinate 304,475 downwards.
TTATTTCTTTTCTGTCTGGTTCAGTGTCGCAAAGAAAAGTGTCACTCCTCTGACGGTCAGCTACCTGTTGACCAGCTGGTCAAACAGCAGGCTCTGATTGAGGTGTTGGAATTGGCTCTTCCTCACTCGGCAGCTCCTCTTCAGCTCCACATGGCCATTCATACGGGAGTGGTCACCCCCTCCGCCGTCCTCGTTCCTGTGGCTCATATTGGCTGCAGCAACAGAAAATAAAGTGAAGATTAGAGGCTTTTTTTTTAATTTTTCCAAATGCAAGTTGTGAAAACAAAAAAAAAGAAAAATAGACAAGTTGAAAAGATATAAATTACCATGGCCATTTTGCATGATGCGAGAGGACAGCCTGGAAATAAAATTTAAAAAGTATGTATTAAATAAGATACAAGGTTTTTACCTGGTTAGATGTTTTTACTGTAAGAGAAACGTGGCGAAAAGTATCACAATAAAATGTGCAGATTACATACACAGTCAGAAAATACCCAACTAAACAACTGACCTGGTGCGGTAGGTGGAAATGCCCCAGCTGACCCTTTGGCCCTTTGCCTGAGGGGACGGGGAAGTGTCACTAGAACTTGGCTCTGAGCCCCTCTGCCTCCGCTTTCGTTTGGAAGGGGGCGCCAACCGTGGGCTGCTGGGACTGCTCGCATCACTGCCGGGCTCCTTCTGTTGARGAAATGCACAACGAAACAAAAAAATAAAAAGGGGGTAAAAAGAAAGCAGAGAATGCAAGTCTGACAAAAACAACCTGAAAGATTGCAGAAACAGACAAAATCTCACAAAATTCTGACTTAAAGAAAACTTAAACACACCCTGTCAATCAATATAACCCAAATAAACTCTCATCAAGGACAGAAAAAAGCAATAARGTCTACAAACGGACATGACACCTTTTAACCAACCATATATCCCTTGGATCAAAACATCAAGCAGACAAATGCCCTTGATGCTCGTGCCCTTCACAGCGTAACTTCACTGCTGATATGAGAAGCATATCTTAGTGTTGTCATAGGCAACTGCCTGCACGTACCTCCAGCTGAACGTCTTGTCTGACTGGATSGTGTAGGGACAGACGCAGAAGGAATACTGCAAAATGTACTCCGAGTACATCGCATTATATTTWGTTATCAGGCTTACATGAGAGAAATACGATTCTAGCTACATTCACGTGGGTGCAGCTGGAAATTATCACTCCATGCTGTGTCCTGATGCATCTCAGTAATCCAGGTAAAAAATCAAAAATTGTAATAAAATTGTATAGGTCCTCTGGACGGGTTCTTCTC
>NW_013952641.1:297984-302879 GCF_001266775.1 Austrofundulus limnaeus | reverse complement strand
ATTTACGCCAGTTTCCAACCATCCTCCATCCGAAACCGAGACATCGCAATCCAGGAACGCCAACCTGCCATTTTTACATCATCTCGTAACTTAATATATTCATCCACAGAGTTGATGTGATCAGTGAAATGTTGGACTTCCTGGGCTTTAATTTTAACCCAGGTGTCGTCAACATATCTGAACCAATGGCTCGGTGGCACCCCTGAAAAGGACATCAGTTGTCCCCCTCCTACAGTGCTGCTATTGCCAGTATCACTCCACCCCCTTTTAACAATAGGTGTTAATTAGGTGTCAACGATAGCCCTGTGATGTGAGTATCAGTCACATGGAGGCAGTGCTTAAAAGCCTGAATTTTGCCTGAAACTCTCAGACTGAAGAAGTCTCTTGGAGAAGAGACGAAACGTTTCATTAGGGAAGAACCCGTCCAGAAGACCTATACAATTTTTTTCTTTTTGATTTTTTACCTGGATTACTGAGATGCATCAGGACACTCCATGCTGTGTTTTGTGAAAATCATTAAACTAAAACCAGATGATAACTTGTAGAAACAAAAAGATGGCTGGCAAACAAAAAAAAAAAGCCTTTTAGGAAACTTGGTACTATAAACAGAAAGCTGAAATTTTACACACACAACTTTGCTGTGCAATAATTACAGTGGCTGCAATCCACAACATTTTTAGGGATGACTTTAATTGTATTGAACCACAACTTCTTCTTGCCACATTCACCCTATTTATAAAAAAAACCTAATGTGCAAAAGATTTTTGTCTTTGCATTGTTTGTGATGGATGCTGTGCTAAATGTGGAAATAAATGAAGATGCAGAAGCTGACAGCTTGCACTTTATCACTGTTTACATTTTGAGACGAAGGCTGACGGATTGTAGGTCAGACACAGACCAAACTACAGATTGGTTTCGAGGAAGCAGAACTTCACCACAAAGTTGCCTGCGTGTGTTTAAAATGCGCAATTTAACAACAACCCCCTTTTTGTGCCCCTTGGAGCTATTTACTACAAAAAGTTCACCAAGTTCAGACTTGTTAAAAACGGGACTAGAGCCAGCCAACTGTTGTGGACCTGGGTCTGGGACTCCCTTCCCCCCACTGAAAGCTAACCATCGGGCTAGCTGTTCCCCCCACAAACGCGAGCTTAACTTAATGCTTTCTACATTTAAAATAAATGAGCGGATATTCATGCAGATATTTCCAAGAATCATGCGACTTAAAGTAGAACCGTTAAACTTTTGTCCACTGGCGTTATTTGCAGCAATAATATTTGATGACAGTGGTGAAACAAGTCMGCCGGGTGAAATTGCCAAACACAAAGGGAACTCAACTTGGAGCTAGCCCGGATTCGAAGTCGCTAGCTTGTATTTTTTGACTACTTTAGCGCAAAAAGACGCACAAAAAACAGCTGCGTTGAAGAATTTCATTCTTTATTTGTGTGACTGAGCGGGTGTCAGTTTGACTGCCGCTCGTCTTTCCTCCGTAAATCAAACATCAGTTGGAGCAGCTCGGGCCAGAGCTAGCTAGCCAAGCTAGCTGCAGCCCGAAGCAGCTAGCTCGCCGGTAAAGAAAAGAAACCGGCTTACATGTTCCTCGGAGTTCCGCTGTCTCCTCGATGACGACCTGGTCCTGGAGGAGATGAACGGACCGCTTCGAACCCGGGAGCTTTTCCTCGTGTTCTCCATGTTTCCGCCTTTCAAACTGTCCTCATCGAATCACTCCAACCGGCTCCAAACACCGCCTCAGTGAGCGCAGCACCGAGGCGCCATTTCTCCACGAAGATCCGTTCCCCGTCTATAATCGCCCTCCCAAGCGACTCCGTTTGGCAGGTGCATTCATTTTAGCTGACAGAATTACTACAAAATATTATTCTACTAGTATTTACGTGGATTCTGAGCTAAAAATAGAAATACTGTCGTAATTGAGAAAAATACAATTATCGCAGGCTTCATGTGGAGAATATTTTTGCAGAACTGCACACTTAAAAGATTTCACTCATGAAACAATTACCTTTTAAAGCCCCAGCAAAAGACATTTTTGTCAATTTTAAATGAAGTCTAAATACAAAGCTTTAGAAAGACCTAAGACAACAGACAGGATTGCAAAACGTCCAAAATATTTATTATTTTAGGCAGGTAAAAACTGAAAAATAATCCAAACTAAACAGGGCCGGTCCTAGACATTTGGGGGCCCTAAGCAAGATGTGTTTTGGGGGTCCTACTTTACCATAAGTAGACCGTAAAAGATACATAAAACTAAATGCTATATGTAATTATAAACCCAGTGCATAAAATTTTACCTCTAACAACACACTGTACCAGTTTACTGCTAACTGAGCACACTTATTAAATGCTGTGTTAATGTGTGTATGTGTTGTTATTGTTTATTGAATTTTGTCAAAATGCAGCTATTTTTTATATTTTACTTGTTTTACACCAAATATTTGCAAGGAGTTAGGTTAGGGTTAGGTTACATGTATTCAGGGTTCTTTTTGTTTATGGRGTTTTGTCGCCCCTGGTGGCAGGTGGTGGTAAATATGTGTGCAGGACGTCAGCAGCACGTCCCTTTTGCTTTCTGACGTTCTGTGAGAATTGACGAAGCTCCGTGATTTATTAGAAGTTTCAAGCCAAAAGTACAAACTTCTGATGAGTTAAATGGTTAGATGATGTTGTGATTCTGCTTCTATTGTGATTCTAAGAGTTTGTAATGCTGCAGTTTATYGCCTTTGGGGAGTAAGTTAGCTGAGTCTGTTAGTGTCGGTAGCCGTTAGCAGCCGCGCCTGGATGATATTAGTGAGATTAATTTGTTTTATCCAAATTTAGTGACATTTTGTTTTGTTGAAACCAATTTTGTATTTTCTCAAATTCTTTCTGTACCATCTCAAACATTTTTTCCATAGCTTTACCTAAACAAAATATGTATCATGAGCAAATAACACATTTGAAAAGTCCYGACACATTTACTAAGTCATTTACTTATAAAATAAATAACTTAGGTCCCAGTACACAGCCATGAGGGACTCCACATGTGATATTATCAAGTTTAGATCTTACACCATTTATCTGTACAGACTGTAGCTTTCAAATAACTAGATACACATTGTAGTTGCAGACCCTCTAATACCATACTTAATTTTTCAAGAAGAATACTGTGATCAATTGTGTCAAATGCTTTCTTTAAATCTACACAAATACTCACACAGTACTCTTTTTGATTGATAGCAGTTGTTATTTGTTCCATAAATTCCACAAGAGCCATTGATGTGGAATTTTCAGCTCTAAACCCATACTGACTACTACTTAAGATTTTATGTTTTTCGATAAATTGATCCAATCTGGTGACAATTAATTTCTCTAAAATTTTATAAAACTATGGTAACAAGGATATTGGTCTGTAATTTTTGGACACATGTTTCTCACCAATTTTAAAAAGAGGAATTACCTTGGCTGTTTTCATATTGACAGGAAAAATACCAGGGGAAAATGATAAATTAAAATTTATGTGAACGGTTCAATCAATGGTTTTCGCCCCCACCACAGCACTGAAACCGCCCTCGTAAAAATCACCACTGATCTTCTCCTTGCTGCTGACTCTKGTCTCCTGTCCATCCTCATCCTACATGACCTAAGTGCTGCTTTTGATACGATCTCTCATTCTGTTCCACTCAACAGACTCACATTCGTTGGCAGCTCAGGTACTGCGTTTGACTGGTTCAAATCTTATCTTTCTGACCGCACTCAATTCATCCAGATTAAATCCTTCCGCTCTGAGTCATCCGCCATCTCCACTGGCATGCCCCAAGGCTCTGTCCTTGGACCCCTTCTCTTCATTACTTACCTCCTTCCTCTTGGTTACATTTTCCGCAAATTTGGTATCCGTTTCCATTGTTATGCCGATGACACACAGCTCTACCTGTCAACCAAGCCAAACTCCACACACCCTCCCTCCATCCTCACTGACGGTCTGAACTCAATCACTGGTTTTCAGACAATTTCCTTCAAATGAGTAGTGATAAAACAGAAATCATTCTTGTCTGCACTAAAAATTCAATCTCAAAATCTAATAATCTCCTCATCCCTATCAACAACTCTCTGCTAACCCCCTCCCCTCAGGTCAAAAGTCTTGGTGTCATCATCGACACCACTCTCTCCTTCACTGCTCACATCAATAATGTTACTCGGTCTGCCTACTTCCACCTCAGAAATATCAACCGTCTCCGTCCTTCTCTCACACCCAGCACCACAGCCATCCTTGTCCACAGTCTTGTGACCTCATGGATTGACTACTGTAACTCTCTTCTTTTTGGCCTCCCCAACAAATCCCTCCATAAGCTTCAGATGATCCAGAACTCGGCTGCACGTGCCATCACCCAAACCTCCTCCCATAACCACATCACCCCAGTCCTGCAGCAGCTCCACTGGCTCCCGGTCAAATCACGCATCGTCTTCAAAATTCTTCTTCTCACGTTTAAAAGCTATCCACCATCTTGCCCCTCTTTACATGTCCAACCTCGTACACATCTCCATCCCCTCCCGCTCTCTCAAATCCTCTTCTTCCCTAAACCTCCAAGTACCCACTGCCCGCCTCTCCACCAAGGGAGCAGGGCCTTCACCTGTTCTGCACCTCTCCTCTGGAACTCTCTACCACCTGACCTAAGAAACACCACCTCTCTTCCTGTGTTCAAGTCTGCTTTGAAAACACATCTCTTTAGATTAGCATATCCATCTTAACTTCATTTGTAATCCATGCTTTGTAATTCATGCCAGCTTGTCTCTGTAATTTCACACATTCTTCTATGATGATATAATGCTATAAGTGTCCTTGGGTGTCCTGAAAGGCGCTTTTCAAATAAAATGATGATGATTATTATTTATAGTATTATCACCTTTTT
>NW_013952641.1:295094-297094 GCF_001266775.1 Austrofundulus limnaeus | reverse complement strand
GTTAAGTAAATCCAACATTTCATTTTTAGAGTGCATTATCAGTTTTGAATGAAAAATTGATTTTGAATAGAATCGTGGCCCCAAAATTCAGAATCAAATCAATTGTTGGATTTACTTAACTAAGTAATGTCAACAATTTCCACTTAAGTTGAGTAAGTCCAACGTAACTTTCACAGTTTATTTCAGTGTAATTGTGCAAGTTGCTTTAGATATACTCAACTCAGTTAGTTTAGTGGAAATTGTTGACACAACTAGCTTAAGTAAACCCAACAATCAGTTTTTTGAGAGTAAGTGAGTAAAAGATTCCCACCCCTAATATCCATGTCCACCCAGTCTTTTGATCTTTTGTCAGCAAGATTTTTTACTATATCAATATTTCTTCTTTGTCAGTTTCAAAAAGAAAAATACTGTTTGTACAATTCGTAACTGTGTGACTCACAATTTTATCTACTTTTGGTATTTTTGCTGCAAGTCTTGGGCCAACATTTACAAAATAATTATTAAATCCATCCACAATTTCATTCTGGTCGTGAATTTCATTACCATCCTTTACAAAATACTGTGGAATGCCTGAATGTCTATAAGTGTAAAGCGCTTTGGGTTCCGGAGGGACTTGATAAAAGCGCTCTGTAAGTTCAGTCCATTTACCATTATACCATACTTCTGTTCATATGATGAAGCTCATACCCCTCAATACTAATATCATTCGCATTTCCATCATTAAGCCATGTTTCTGAGAGTGCTATTATATAAAAGTTTCTGTTTAATTGCTTTAAGTAATCTGTTATTTTAAATAAATTTGCATTTATACTTCTACTGTTAATATGAGTAATAGAAAGGTCATTTTTTATTCTTTTTATATTATTAAATTGCTCTTCATTATAGTAATCACAGTCATTGGTTACTGGAAAAAAAATTGTGTCAATCCGATCATCTAAATCGTATATTTTAAATTCAGTCTTCATATACATATTTTAGTATTTACATCCATTTTTTATGTTTTCTTAACTCCTTTTGTTCCAGGTTATTTCAGTCTTTTCAATTGTTAATATGTCCTCTCCTGACTCAACCAGTGGCTCTTGGACGAACCCATCACCCTTAGGGTCTTCAGGTTCTTCTTTGACTGTACAAGTCTTTTTTCCATGGCACACATACAAAAAAAGAAAAAAAAGGAGAAAATMAGGTTCAGAAATGCAAGAAAAAAAGGTCTTTATACCAGTATAAACTTTCTTCAGGGTAGCTAAAACCTTTGCTGACTTACCACTGTTGATAACATTAACGCCATGCTACTGTTCTTCAGATCCATGAGCAGAAACTTTTCCAGTTTTCTGAATCAGCTGTGACAAAAACAGTGTCAAGAATCATATCTACAATTAAACAACAAAGAACAGAAAAATGAAGTTGAAACATTCTTAAAAAAAAGTAAAAAAAAAAAAAAGTAACAGAACATTAACAGACTATATCAGTATCTCTTCGATTAAAAACATTTCTTTGACAATAAAGCAATTATGTGAACTAAACAAAAGTAGAATAGTTAAAGAAAATTTGTGGAAAAAATGTTTTACTTACTCAGTAGAAAATAAACCGAAGTCACAAAACAGCTGGGTCTCTATTCTGAAGTTGAAGGCATTTCGCTTCCCATCCAGTTTTCTCAGTGGGCTGAATTGCCATTTGTCAGCTAAACGTCTTCAACTTCAGAATAGAGGTTCAGTTATTGTTGTTTTTATTATGACCCCCGCGCGCGAAGCGTAAGTGGGAGTCATATTGTTTTCGTACTGTTTATTATTTTTTTTCAGTGATTTTTGGTCAACCGTACCACAAAAACGGCTGCACCGGTCAACATCAAATTTGGCAGGACTGTAGATGAGGCTGACCTACACTGCGCCAGCCAAAATTTTTTTGATAGACCCGATATTTGAGGAGGGGTCTCTCGATTTACCGGTCGATCTACGTYCCTACCCTCATCTATGGTCATGAGCTTTGGGTCATGACCGAAAGAA
>NW_013952641.1:292202-295084 GCF_001266775.1 Austrofundulus limnaeus | reverse complement strand
TGTCTAGTTTATTTATTTATTTTTTATTTGACTGACTGACTGACTGACTGACTGACTGACTGACTGACTGACTGACTGACTGATTGATTGATTGATTGATTGATTGATTATGACCTGAATGACTGAGAATCTTCAGTTCCTGTGCAGCAACCATAAGTTGAATTGGAAAACATTCTGAACTTTAAGAGGCAGAAGTATGTGGTTATTACTCCATCTCCATCTTCTACCACTTATCCATAGCCAGGTGCAAAAGGGACCACCCAGTGCAGAGAAGATGTGTAATCCCTCCAGCAGGTTCTTGGTCTTCACCAAGGCCTCTTTCCATGCCCGAAACACCTCCAAAGGGCAGTGTTCAGGAGGCATCCAGATGTCAGAACCACCTCCACTGGCTCCATTCGATGTGAAGGAGCAGCGACTCTACTAAGCTCTCCCAGATGTCAGAGCCCAGCCACCTTTCAAAGGAAGGTCATTTTAACCGCTTGTATCCAAGATCTCATTGTGTCAGTCATGATCCTCACCTCGTGACCATAAGTGAAGATTTGAACATAGACAAACCAGTGAATTACGAGCATTGCCTTTCAAATCAACTTTTTCTTCACCAAAGTGTGAGATTCAGACAGGGTGCAGTCAAAATTTCAAAATGGCAAAAATGTTTTAATAATAAATTCAAAAACAGCTCCAAAGCTTACAAAATCTCAGAAGAAGCAGAGAGAATCACACAGGCTGAGGAAAGCAGCACAAAAACAATGATCCGATGCAGACTGAACACAGAACACAGAATATAAAGGCAAACAAATTAAGGACAAGAAACACCTGGAGAAGACACGAGGAAACAGGTGAGCATGGGCGGGGCTGGAGCAGGGCAGAGATACACAGGGGAACACTGAAACACTAGAAAACTAAAGCAAAGACACACAGATCATGACACAAAGGTCCACATCATCTGCAAACAGCAGAGATGAGACCCTGAGGTTTCCAAACCACACCAGGGTGTGAAGTGCCTTGTTTGGATTTAAAGGAACAGCATCAAAACGAGCTGCTATCACACCCTCAGGAAAGGAGTGAAAGAGGGGCTGGTAAAGTTCAAAGTTCAAAGTTCAAACCAAAGCATTGMTGTTCCACTTTACAAAGACCCCAACTTCATTATTTAAATGTGAAAAAGGATTTAAATATGTCTACTTTAAAAGCAACTCAGACATCCCGTGCTCCTGCAGCACGTCACATACTGTAGAGTCGCCTCATGGAACTCGGTCGAAAACTTTTCTCCAGTTCCTCAAAACATGACTGGAGAGACAAACTGCTCTGCAAGGGTGAAGATCTCATCTGGTCCACTGTTCCACGATCAGGATGGAAGCCACACGTCTCCTGAATCCAAGGTTCAACAATCGCTCAGAGCCTCTCCTCCAAAACTTTGAATTAAAATATCCCAGGGAGGGCGATAAGTGGGATTCCATGAACACACTCACCGGACCTGCTTTTTACAAAAAGCTCCCAGGTCCACAGTCCTCCATGACAACCCCACAACATCTGCCTTCAGCATACCAGGGTAAATCTGGTTCACACCTGACACACTTTTTTAGTTTAAATATTAAACTGAAAGTATTAAAATGTGTTAGGCTTTGATTACTTTGAGTCCCATTTAGGCATTTTTATGAAGAAAAAAAGTCAAAACCTACAGTAAAAAGCTGTATTTTTAAATAAGCCGACTCTTTTTGGTGAACCGAATCAAATGATGCAGCCATTCACTGAATAAGAACCGGAATTTACGACAATTGCGACAACATCGGTAGACTTACGGCGCTGTTACGTCATATAGGAGCCGCTTAGCCTTACGCTAAGCTATCTGTTGGTAACTTCAGGCAGCTCAGGATTAACAGAATACGAACTGGTAATTCAATATATTTACTTTTGATATGTGCGTGAAAATAAGCATCTTGAGTAAAAAAATACATGTTTTTATCTTTTAGCTTCCTGTGTCGTTTGAGCGTTCAGGACTCAACACGCCCACCTGCCTAAAATAGCGTTGATACGACAGGCTGCCTCTTTGTTTATTATTAGAAGCAGCTTATTATAGTAGTTATGAACAAGTTTTATTATTTCACACACTGTTAGTGAGTAGAAGACCAGCGGGAATTGCGTTTAAGCAATACATTTTTTGAAATAAAGGGTAACCCGAAAAGAAGAGTGTTTTTAAAGCTGTGGTAGGCCCTGGTTTTAAAGCATGGATGTTGTTGTTGTTGCAGATTTTGATCCTGTACTGTTGAACTAAAGGCATATGAGTTATTTTCTTGTTTTTGTTTCTTAAACACCTTTAAAGTCTCTCTCAAAAGGCTTCTTCAGATGTGTTTTATGAAGGGAGCTTCAGGTTTGGATAGTGTTCGATTGAAGAGTTTTTGGAGTCGCATAAAATATTTGTACTGCTCCTGAAATTCGTTTTCTTTTGTATTTGATTCTGTTAAATATTTTCCAGACCAACTTTCCAGCTGATGGTGGGAACCTGATCAAAGCAAATATTAAGTTTCCTATATATATATATATTGGGGACAGTTTGGTGTACAAATAAAACAATTATGGTGTTTACGTCACACAAAGACCAAAACCTTTGATTCTCAACGCTAACTGGATCACAAACTGTAATCTGAACTTTACACAGTCAGGCCAATCATATCCTAAAAAGGCAGATGGAAGAAGTAAGGAACATGAACAGCTACAGGTCATCTCATACATCTTGTTTTACCCCCAGGCAAGACCTAAGCATTACCACTGTGTACCCATGAACTTACCCCTGCATAATAACCCTAATCTGAACCAAAATCCAGTTCAATTAATTAAAATTTCAAAATTTAAGTCACTTTAATACCTCCATTAGTTATGTTCAAAGT